>NW_004457606.1:43704-79085 GCF_000313135.1 Acanthamoeba castellanii str. Neff
TGTGTGCGTGTGCGTGCGCGATTGCCAGCTTCTAAACAGGCGCGATTTGTTCGAGACCTACACTCTGGCGCGGCCCGAGAAGTTGGACCCGACCGACAGCCGAACCCAAGTCGCGCCATTCCCTCAGAAGAGGTGCGCCGAACCCTCCAATGCCCCCTGCTACTTTCATACTGATGGCTTGACGCGTCACTACCCACCGCACGCGCCGCACGCGCCACATGGAACGCACGGCACTCACGCACGCATTCCTTTCAAAGGGGCATCGAGTTCCTGGTCGAGTGCAAGGAGCTGTCGTTTGCCCTGGGCAAGCTGGAGCCCTTCTTCTGTTCGCTGGTCCTCGTCGATGTCCAGGCTCGGCAGCGCGTGTCGGAAACGTTTCACTTTGACCTCAACACCGACCCGCTCGCCAAGCTCATCCCCACCCGACTGGTACCTGCCACGTCACGTCACGTGTGTGTCGTGTCGTGTGTGTCGTGTGTGTTGTGTCAAATTTTTTTGGCTGGGCGTAATAGTTGCGCGTCGCGCAGGGCGATGGCGAGAAAGTGGATCGAGAGACGTGTACGCCGCGCGCGCTGTTCCGCGTGGGCAGCCTGCCGCAGCCCTCGTCGAGCCTCTACCTGGTGCTGCGGATCGAGCAGGTGGCCCGCGGCGACCCCGACAGCGCGGCCGACCCCTACTTCAAGCACGCCACCGTACGCCGCCTCTCTCGCATCGCAAGTCTTTTCGTACAAAGCGCGCGTTCCAGAGCAACTTACATGCATAACCGCGTAACCCATTGAACAACACACAACACACACAACACACACAACACACAACACACACAACACACACAACACAACAACAGATCAAGCAAAAGGAGCGGGCCAAGTTCATCAAGGAGCTGGAGGCCAGCTGCGACCGTCTGGGCAAGTACACGCAACCGTTCGCCTGGTCCGCGGTTCAGGTTCGTGGGTCAGACCACTTTGACATTTAAGGTGTCGCTCTGCGTCACTGACGACTGGCTGCTGGGGTGACCACAACAGGTCTTCGACGACAAGGGCAATTTCGTGCTGCCGCGCGAGGTGGTGATGCAGAATCTCACCCGCATCAAGGACGACCAGAGCGACGACAAACTGTACGACCTCATCAAGAAGCGCGAGAAGGACACAAAGGTACCGTTGTTGTGCGCCTTCGACGCTGTGTGTGCGTGTCGTGTCGTGTCGTGTGCGCGTGCGTTGTGTCAACTGTGCGTTCCTAAATATCCACGAAATGCAGGCCAAGTTCATTCCGGGCTACTTTAAGATGGACGCCACAATGCTCGAGGACAAGGACCTGGTGGAGCTGCCCGGCCGCATCGACCCCTCCTACGTGCCTGTCCAACCCGCCGGCTCCGACGTACATACCATACATACCCCAATGCCTTGCGCGCGTGTCGTGTCGTGTGCGCGTGTGCGGTGGTACGTGTGCTCAAGTCCCTTCAAAAACAATTCGTGCAGTTCATCAAGGAGATCGCGTGGTTCAACCAGGAGAGGCAGGAACCGTCCCCCGCCATCGACTACGTCAACCACTTGTACCCTCCTCCACCAGAAACAACACTATAATAATATTAACATTAATAACAATAATAATAATAATCCCCTGTACTCACCGATGGAGGTTGGCGGTGGTACCGCAGGTACGTGTACATAGACTCGGTCAACCTCAACAAGTGGAAGGGCAAGGGCGAGTGCAAGAACATCGGCGTGCGCGTCCAGCTTCGCGATTCCGACGCCGACCCCCAGGCCTCCGGGCTTCCGGTACGGGCTTACTCCTCGTCAGCGCGCCACCTTAAACTTATTCCCCCACGCTGCTGCCGTCTCCTTAACATTTGGAATTCAGGCGATTTATGGAGGCAGCAGTCGGGGCAAGCTCGTGTCCCAGTTCGACACGGCGATCCGGATCAACGACAAGAAGCCCACCTACTACCATGAGATCAAGGTCCGGCTGCCCAGCCAGCTCGGGCCGCAGCACCACCTCTTCTTCATCTTCTACAACGTCGGCGTCAAGCCCAAGTCGCAGACCGAGGTAACACACACGCACGCACGCACAACACACACACACACACACACACACACACACACACACACACACACACAACACCACACACACACGCACAGCATCACGACAAAGATAGCTTATTGATTTGGACATGTTAGTCGGTGTGTGCCTACGCCTATCTGCCGCTGCTGGATGATGAAGGCAGGGTGCTGACCGACGAGCCGAAGCGGCTGCCGGTGTCCAGCGCCGTGGTGGCCTCCTACCGCTCATCGGCCGTCGAAGAAAGCATGCAGGTACTCCCCAACAGCCCTTGCCGCGCGCGCGAGCGCACACACACCACCACCGCACACAACACACACTAATCGGTTGGGTGATGCGCGTTGCAGTGGCTCGACAATGGCAAGCCGCTGTTCATCGTTCGAACGAAGCTCGTCTCGACGCTCTACACACAGGATCAGCACCTCCACGCCTTCTTCAAGCACTACTCCTCCGAACGCAACGACGAGCTCCTTGACAAGGTAGAAGTTCCGTGCATTCTTCACATGCGCTGCATTCCTGGAATGATCTTCTTGACACGCACGCGCGCACAGGCCATCAAGGGGATCAAGCAGGCGTCGGGCCAGGCGCAGGTGCAGTTCTTCCCGGTCCTGCTGAACCAGTTGGCCTACGTCATGTGCAACATGTCGCCCGATGCCGCGCGCGAGGCCTTCCTCGCTATCCCCGTCCTCCTCAACAGGTTTTCACCTCCTGACTGGCACACGCACCACCGCACACGCACACGCACACGCATATCGCACACGCACACTGATGTGCACGCGTATGTAGTGTGGAGGTGATGACGCTGGTGAGCGGTCGGCGTACGCGGAACCCCAACCTGACGTCGTACCTCGAGTACGTGCTCGACCTGCCCAAGAAGACCAAGACGCCCCTCCACGAGGCCCTCTGCAGGCAATGGCTCCGCCTCATCATGCTGCCAGAGGTGGCGCGCTTCGCCTGGTTCCTGTTCGAAGCCATCGTCAAGTCCATGCTCTTGACCCTCAAGAAGGCTGGTCTCTTGGGTACGCCTGCCCACCAACATTCTTTCACACAATAATTGAATAATTCTATTAATTAATTAAGAAAAAGAAAAATGACCATAAATACGCTACATTTTTCTTGATTTATTTATATACTTAAATAAAATATTATTTATTACTCACGGGTCTTGGGTGCGGTGTACACAGGAGACGACAGCCGACGAAAGGAGTACTTCGCGCCCGAGTTCGTGGACGAGCTGGGCAAGCTCGTGCATCTGATCATGCGCGGGATTCGCAACGGCGAGCCCTGGTGTGCGCTCGTGGCCGCCGACCTCAACACCAGCGTCGGCCTTTTCCTCAAGGACCTCCTCTCCGTCATGGACCGCGGTGCCGTGCTCGGAATGGTACGAGTTTGTACGTGTGCGTGTGCGTGTGCGGTGGTGCGTGTGCGTGTGCGTGTGCGGTCGTTCTAACCGCGATGGGCAGGTCGATGACTACGTGGCCAAGATTTGTCCGACGAACGACTCGGCGGTGCTGGTCAAGTTCAAGTTCAACATCCTCAAGATCGTGTGCGACCACGAGCACTACGTGCCCCTCAACGTGCCCGTATCGCCCGGCATCGTGTCTGTTCCCGCCATCCCAGCCCAGTTCTGGTAGCCCAGCCCCTCTTTTTTCTATTATTCATCACTATTTACATTCAAAATGATTACAAGTTGTAATTGTTATATTGTAATTTCAATTCCTGATACTCATTTATTTTTATTTTTTTTTGTGATCGTGTTGTTTGTTTACAGGAAATCGCACTTCCTGGCTGGTCTCGTGATCCACGAAATCACTGCATGCCTCCACCGCGACAAGCTCATCCGTTCCGAGGTACGGCGGCACCGGCCACTCTACTTCAACATGAAAACACGTCTATAATTTTTATTATAGAAATGAATAACCAATACCCCACCATTTGTACAATCCGACTCGCTCCTCCTGCAGGCCATCTCGACGCTCCGGTGGTTGTTGTGGAAGCACGACACCGACAAGCGATACCAGGAACCCGCGGCCAAGCAGCGCGTCGCTGGAATCTACTTCCCCTACATTCTCCTCGTACCGGTCCCCCACATTCACTCCTTAATTGCTGATGATGTTCTCACACCCATGCGTGTCGTGTGCGATGGTGTGTGCGGTGCCTGCGTGCGATGTGTTGGGCACGCACAGTTGTTGGAGAGGGCCACGATCCTGCAGGGCATGAGCGATGAGGAGAGGCGCGATTGGTTGGTCTGCTTCATGTGGATCGTCAAGAACTGCGATCACCTGAAGCTCCTGCGCCAGTGGTGGAAGAAGGACACTCTCAAGAATGTCAAGGCCTTCTTCGTCATCGTGGGCCTCGCCATCCAGACATTCCAGGCACGCATTCCACGCATTCCTCTCTCAATATTGCTGTATGTTGTGTGTGTGTCGTGGACACGGCTGACGGCCCGTCGTCTATCACAGGAGCCGCATCTGAAGCGCGAGCTGGGATTCACGGTGCTCGACGTCGCCGATGAATTCATGCTCGACTTTCATTTCGAACTCAAGGACCAGACCAAGGAGCACATGGCACGGCACCACCTCCCCCCGACATTCCGCACATTGCTTGCATTATGTATAATGTGAACCGTGACGTGGCCTAACCATACACCCACCGCCGCGCGCAGGAATGTCTGTTCCGGGCGCTCGGGCTGCTGCTCCAGGGCGAGTCCAGCGTGTCGCTGCTCGGCTCGCTGTTCTCGACGCTGCGCTACTTCATCAACACCTACCCGCAGACCCTCTTCCGCTGGACCAACACCAGCTACTGCGGCGACCTCTGCTTCGAGATCCTGCGCCACTGCAACCTGCCGCACGCCGTCGTCCGCGCCAAGGCCGCCGCCCTCTTCTACCTCCTCATCAAGGCACGCATTCCTTACATTCATGTTCTTTTGGCGGGAATTCTGATCGTGGGTCGTGTGTCGTGTGCAACGCGCAGACCAACTACGCGGAGACAAAGTCGATTGCGCGCACCCGGCTGCAGTCGACGATCGCGGTGTCGCGGCTCACCGGTACTGTGAAGGAGTACTCGTTCCTGACCGCGTCGCTGGCCGCCGTCACAACCTACACCAAGCGCGACGCCCGCAACACTCACCTGCAGGGCGAAACCGAGAACTTGTGCAAGAGGCTGCTCGAGGTTCGACACGACACGACACGCATGACACGCACGACACGCACGTGAACAATCGTTAATGGTGGTGGCCCTGGGCAGGTCATCAAGCACTCGCTGGACATGGCCGAGTACGCCTACGATCGGGAAATGACGACCGACCTCTACTACCAGGTCTCCCTCGGCTACACCGACTCGCCCGACCTGCGCGTGACGTGGCTCGACAACCTCGGCAACTTCCACCTCGAGGTAACACACACACACACACACGCGTGAATGCAACAGCCACGCACCGCACACACCGCATACAGCGCTGATTTGGTGGTGGTGGGTTGCCAGCAACGGAACTTCGACGAGGCGGTGCAGTGCAAGATGCACGCGGCGGCGTTGATCTGCGAGTTCCTGACGAAGCAAAACGGCAAGACGGAGGGCATCCCCGCCACCAATGCCGCGTTTGCCCCCGTGTCGCCCAACATTCCGCACGAGACTGGCCTGCCCAACATCTCCATCGACACCGGCGTACCCTCCCTCAGCTCTCAGCCCTCTGTTTAGTTTACTTTTCTGTTGACGCTGCTAACGCGCGCGTGCGTGTGCGGTTGTGCGTGTGCCGTGCGGGCGGTTGGGGTTTGTAGGGCGAGGAGGGCATGTACAACCCCAAGGTGTTCTCGGAGGCGGGTCTCGTCCGCGTTTTGACCGAGGCCATCACCATCGCCAAGAACGTACGCGCCTCCGAATTCAATGGGCCGCATTTGTTTGGCCTTTTTTGTTCTATATGCGCCGCCGGTTCATGTCTCGACACGACGCGACAATTGATCTGTCGTTGGGCCTACCCCAGGCCAATCTGTACGAGCTGGTGATCGACGTCTACAAGTTCGTGGTCGACATCCACCAGAAGGAGCGCGACTACGGCCAGCTGGGCGAGTGCTTCCGCGACCTCAAGGTCGTCTGCGAGGCCCTCGTCAAGTCGGTACATATTTCCGGCCATCCCGTGTGTCGCGTGTGTCGTGTGTGTTGTGTGTGTTGCGCTGAGCTCTTCATATGTGACAACAGAACGCGGAGAAGGCGCGTTTGTTCAGCAACTACTACCGGGTGGCCTTCTTCGGCAAGCAGTGGCGCGACCTCCAGGGCAAGGAGTTCGTCTACCGCGCCAACGACACCGTCCGCCTCAACGACTTCACCACCCGCCTCAAGGTCGCTTCTTCTCCCACCTTCCCTCATCATCTCGCCAGCCTCAGCGCACACACACTCAACCGATTCCGTGTGTCGTGCGTGTCGTGCGTGTCGTGAAACAGAGCCAGTTTTCCTCCAAGTTTGGGGACAAGGTGGAGATACTGGGCAACATCAGCGTTGACCTGGCCAAGCTCAAGGAGGACGTCTGCTACTTCCAGGTGGTGTCGCTCACCGAGTACTTCGACGCCGTGGACCTCACCAGCCGACCCAACCTGTGGGACCGAAAATTCAATCTGGGTATTTCCTTTATTATTTAAAAATTAATTTCTTTTTATTGTATTATTATTTTTGATATTGTCTTGTTTTGCATTCGGTGCTGACGTAGCGCGCGAACTATTTACAGACCAGTTCATCTTCGAGAGCCCGTTCACGAAGAGCGGCAAGGCCCACGGCGATCTGGCCGACCAGTGCAAGCGGAAGACCATTCTGCGCACGGCCAAGGCCTTCCCCTTCGTCAAGAGTCGACTGCCCGTCATCGAAAAGAAGGAGGTACGCATCATGCCTGATTCAATTCACACGACACACGACACACGACACACGACACACGACACACGACACACGACACACGACACACGACACACGACACACGACACACGACACACGACACACGACACACGACACACGACACACGACACACGACACACGACACACGACACACGACACACGACACTCGACACCGACACACGACACGCGCGTGCTCATGGTGTAAATTCTCAATTCGTGGCGCAGATCATTTTGGAGCCGATCGAGACGGCGATTGAGCTCGTGGAAGGCCGCATCGTCGCGCTGCGTTCGGAGTTGGACACCACGCCCCCCAACACCAAGACGCTGCAGCAAGTCCTTCAGGCACGCTCACCCCACATCGCCGCTTTCTCCGCATCTACCCTAACTCTCGTCATGTCATGCTCTGTTGTTGTGTGTTGTGTGTTGTGTGTTGTGTGTTGTGTGTTGTGTGTTGTGTGTTGTGTGTTGTGTGTTGTGTGTTGTATTGTGTGTTGTGTGGTGTGGGTTGTGTGTTGTTGTTGAAAACAGGGAAGCGTGCTGGTCACGGTGAACGCCGGTCCGCTGGCGATCGCTAAGATCTTCCTGGGCAATTACGCGAACTACCCCACCCAGCACATCGCCAGGTAAGTCCAATCTCTCTCACAATTTGAATGCGTGTGCGGTCGTGCGTGTGCGTGTGCGTGTGAGCTGATCCATCATAATCATCGTCGTCGTCATCAAAGGTTACAAGAGGTGATCATCAGCTTCGTGAAGCTGTGCCAGTTCGCGCTGGTGCTCAACAAGACCCTCATCCAGCCCGACCAGGAGGAGTTCCAGGTGCAGCTCGAAGCCGGCTACGAAAACTTGAAGAAGGAACTACAGGTACCCTCCCTCGCGCCACCTTCTCCGCGTGTGCGGTGTGTTGACCACGTAACGCAACCACCACCACCAGGTCTACATGCCGGGTCCCAAGGCTGCCGCTCAGTAGCCCGCCCACCACCGCCACTCCGCCACTTTTTGTTGAACACATTATTTATTATTCGCTTGTCTACCGCGTTCATGGCCAGGTTCAACTGCGAGTGTCGTGTGCGTGCGTGTAGTGTGCGGGTGAGTGTGTGTGCTTTGGGACGCACCTTGTGACTTCGGTGCCACCAACACCAGCCACTGGGCTGCAACATTCTCGAGGAGGCGGCGTTCTCCTGCATCTGGACGAGGGCTGGACGTGGAGATGTGGAAAAAAGAAAAGGAACACGCCCTTCCGCTCGCGTGCCACAAATTCTTATGCTCCCCCATCCCCCTGAACCAAGTAGTACAGCACGCCAAGGAGGTCAGCCAGAAACTGCGACCCCCTATTACACGTGTATCCAAAAGGTACGCCCCTTTGCCCTAACCATCCATTTATTTATCAAATGAGGTGTTAAACAATATATCATGTAAAATCAAGAAGATTCAAGGATGAACTCCCCTTTGGGCACCCCAAGTCCAACGAGCGGGCAGACTGCCTCGGGTGGCCCCGGCACCCGGTCGAAGAGCCGGTCGCTGCAGCGGGACATAACCCCCGAGGCGGTGCTGGGCATGCGGCAGAAGGCCCGTGGAGGGCGCGAGTTCCGGGTCAAGCTGGTGGGCCGCGACAACCGGTCCAACCGCTGGATGGCCGAGCGGCTGGTGCCCAAGGAGCTGATCCAGGCCTACCTCGACTCCCAGCCGGCCGCCAAGGCCGTGGCCATGTCATCGTCAACATCGTCATCACCGGCCACCACTACGCCGTCGCCCACCACCTCAACCAAGGCCGCAAACAAGGCAGCTAACAAGGCGAGCGTGCAGAGCCCGAGAGTGACGTCAACACCGCTCAGCAGTCCCGCCATGATTGAGACAACGACGACGACGACAGCGACTGTTGCATCATCGGCATCAACGCTGGCCTCCGGCAGCGGTGGCTTGGGGCGAAAGTCGCTGAAGCGGAAGAAGGTGGTGGCGGAAGCGGGCCACGGCCACCATCGAGGTGAAGACAGCGGCAGCAGGCAGCCGTACCCGCGCAAGCTGGCGGTGCACCAATACCGTGTATTGGAGGAGGTCTTCGAGACAGAGGCGGGCGACACGGAACCCCAACTACTCCCCGGCGTGCCCCTCGTCGCACCTCCGCCCTGTGCAGTCGTGTACGCGACCTCGCTCCATCGTTGTGTGTTGCGTGTTGCGTGTTACGTGTTGCGTGTTGCGTGTTGCGTGTTGCGTGTTGCGTGTTGCGTGTTGTGTGTTGGATGTAGGGTGGTCTGTGTTAAGGAATACCATCAGCGGCAGATACTCGGGGTTGGACTTTACGGTGGTGAGCGACGGGCCAGCACAGCCGGACAAGCCTTCGATGCCACCAACCACCACCGCGGCGGTCATTCCGACCGTGGCGTCCACCACAGCCCCATCACCCTCCTTCTATGTCGGCACCTCGCCACTGCACCACTACCCTCAAGATCATCCAACACAGCACCACCAACATCAGCACAACCAAACGCGGCAGCCTCCGCCTCAGCCGCACCAACACCAACAGCACTACCAACCGCCGCCACATCATCTCCCGACACAACAGCAGCTACGCTGGCCCGTTCCGGGCTCGACGTCGTCGCCGTCCGGCGCCGGCTGGGTCCCGGTACCCTGCTTTGGCGCCTGCCGGTCGGGGCCGTCTACGACTACCACGAACCGCTACGGCTGCGGCGGCGCTGGGTGGTGGTACCGGGTACGGGTGCAGGTGCGGCGCGACGGGAACGCTCTGGGTCCAGGTGCGGTACGGGGAGCGCGCCGCCCTGGTGCGGGTCACCACCTCGGTCACCTTCGACGATGCCAAGAAGGTGGCGCTACGCGAATGGAACATTCGATCCCGGTAAGTCTTGGTGTGCGTGTGGTGTGCGTGTGCGTGTGCGTGTGCGTGTGCGTGTGCAGTGGTGCGTGTGGTGCGTGTGGTGCGTGTGGTGCGTGTGGTGCGCTGGGCTGACCGGAGCATTGAAAACAGGAAAGAAGAGTTTTCGGTGTATGACGCCATTGGAGCCATCCTCGACTCCAGCGCGAGGATCAAGGAGGAGATAGGCGAGTGCGAGGTGTTCTACCTCAAACTCAGGAATCCCGCTGAACCTTTGCCCGCCTCTTCTTGATGCTTCCTTAGGGTATAAATTAGAAATAAAACTAAACAAAAAATGACGACAGAAATAAAGAGAAACAAAAATAACAATATTACCATTAAAGGAAACTATGTAAGCGCAGACAAGACTTGGATTGATTGCGTCGCAACAACAAACATCGAACCACACATCATGAAGCTTTGGGCCTTCATCCTCCTGCTGTCTCTGGTCGCCTTGGCCTCCGCCTTACGTACCTCATCCATCTCCTTGGGAGACAAATTCAGTTTACCACCTTGGGGGGAGACATGATTGATGGTGTTGGGTGTGGTTATGGTGATGTAGCGAGGGATAGGAAGGAGACGGAGAAGCCCCTCCTGCCCCGCATCTTCCTGGACCTCACCAAGGGTGAGGTGCCCTACTTTACCGAAGAGGAGATGGCCTCTGAGCACTACAAGACTGCCATGGCCGTCGCCTGGAAGGCCGACGGCAAGATCAACGCGTACGCCAACCCCCCAAACATTATTCTATTCTGTTCTATGATGAATGATGATTATGCTTTTTTTTTGCTTGTTTTGTTGACTGAGTGGGCTTGGTTCGGGCCTGTAGCCGGTTCGGCAACATGCTGGCCGACCGCGTGAGCTCGGCCTACTTCGCTCCCTTCCTGTTCAAGTTCATCGGCGAGTGCGCCACCATCCCCGGTGCGTCCCCAGCACCACCACAAACATAGCTTTGTCAGACCATAGACCGTTGGCCTTACGACGTCACTCGTGTCGTATGTCGTGTCGTGTCGTGTCGTGTCGTGTCGTGTCGTGTCGTGTCGTGTCGTGTCGTGTCGTGTCGTGTCGTGTCGTGTCGTGTCGTGTCGTGTCGTGTCGTGTCGTGTCGTGTCGTGTCGTGTCGTGTCGTGTCGTGTCGTGTCGTGTCGTGTCGTGTCGTGTCGTGTCGTGTCGTGTCGTGTCGTGTCGTGTCGCGTGACTTGTGTGCACCAGACGCTCTCGCGTGGGAGCTCTCGATGCCCAAGCAGGAGGGCTCCCTCGTGAGGACCATTGTGCTCTCGCGCGAGCAGGGCTGGCTGGAGCTGAACCTCGCCACCGGGGAGTCCGTCCCCAGGACCAAAATCCCCGAGCGGTCCCTCCGCTCCCTCGCCGCCCAGCCCGTGGACGCCGTGGCCGTGGCCGTGGACGCCGTCGCCGTCGCCATCGCTGCCCAGTAGAGACTCAACGTCATCACCATCATCGCACATGTGGCATCTATTCCATTATTCGAGAAACATGAAGCTCATGACGATGAAGATGATGAAGATGATGATGAAGTTGATGAAGAGGAAGATGATGATGAAGAGGAAGGTGGTGGGTGGGGCCACACATAGCCAAAGGTCTGGGCGCCGAGGAATGTGAAGTATGGCGGTACGCCGGGGCGCTGGGGGATGAAATTCTTGCCGTTCCAGTAGTCCGGCCGCACCCAGGCCCGCTGTAGCCGGCAGTGGAGCAGCAGGTGGCCCGCCTTATCCTGGACGGCCTCCACCCGGCACACCACGTGCGCCACACACGGCCGGATCGCCAGCAGTCGGTCACCGCCGTCCTCGATCATCGTGTCCTGCACCGCACACGCCGCACACGCACACGCCGCACACAGGGTGAGCGAGTGCGGTGAGAAGAGAGCGAGAGAGAGCGAGAGAGAGAGCGGAGTGGTTACGAGATCGGTCCAGCCGGGCTGGCACAGGTCGAGGTTGAGCTTGTCGAACTTGTCCTCGTCCTTGCCCCTAGTAACCAATAACACACAACACACATGCGTTTGGGGGGGGGACGAGGGTTGTTGTTGTTGGCGACAGTTCAGCAATGAAGGGCGATGAGATGGCGCGTACGTGCAACCGCCCACGGCGAGGACCAGCTCTTCCATCCCTTGCACCGGCACGTTCAGCACTGAACGCACCACCGCACACGCACACGCACACGCCGGTTGTGAGTGACGTCGTGCCTTGCAGAACATACCGCACGCACGCACACACTGCGTGAACACGAAAGATGGCGGTCGCGACGGACCGAAGGATCGGCCCACGCGCAGCAGCGATGCCGTGTGCCTTCGCTTATTCACCGCACAGAAGACCAGACCCTGTCAACCCAAGAGTCCGCCTCAGTTAGCGCTAAAGTGTGTGCGTGTGCGTGTGCGTGTGCGTGTGCGTGTGCGTGTGCGTGTGCGTGTGCGTGTGCGTGTGCGTGTGGACGACCTGATTGTTGATGCAGGTGAGCCAGGAGATGGTCATGACGTTACGCCGCGGCCTCACAGCGGCGGCCTTGTCCGGCAGCGGGGCACTGGTGGCCGGGGCTTGTTCGCCGTTGCCCGCCCACACCGTCAGCATGCACACCGGGTTCGGATAGAGCAGTCTGCAAGCAGAGCCCATTATTGTAAATAAATAACTTTCTTGATTTTTAAGAATTGGATCATTATTTCGGTCAGGTCGAATGAAACTGGTACCGACTGATGAGCGAAGTCTGCGTCAACTCAACGATGCCGCCGGAAGAGGCAGCGCTTTTGTCCTCCAGTTCCATCTTCTTGTTGCTGGTTGTTTCCGAAATGCTTCACGACCACACAAAACAATTTCAAAATGTTTTCGGCTGACTCTGGCACCTCCGTATTTTGCGCCAATGCGGTCGTGGGCGCCTTTCCCTTGTTTGGCTTTTGCTTTACACTTTGCACAAACAACTGAGCGCAGGAAGCCATGTCGTTGATGCTGGTGGCGCTCACGGCCGTAGCAGGCCTTCTATTGCTCTACTTGTTCTTCCAACGCTCCAGCACACCTAAGGCACGCTGCATTCTTTTCTTTTGAAAAGAATTGATATAACGGTGCTCGCAGATTGGGATCTGACTGGTGATTGATGACTCTGTGTTTTTCCAGGAGGGACAGCCTCCCCAGGCTGGACCCAACGTGCCGGTGCTCGGCGCAGGCGTTGCCTTTCGAGCGGACCCCAAGGGCTTCCTACTCGACTCCATCAAAAAGGTGAATTCGCTACTTTCTTCTTTTTCTTTATTTATTGTTATTATTTATCTCTCGTATTCTTTTTTTCCACCAGATATTATTTATATATCATGTTCTTTTCCCAGATATTGTTTATTTATTAATTGCTCATTTATTGAAATTGGTTTTGTTGTGTGCAGTATGGCAACGTGTTCAGCGTCAAGCTGGGCGGTCTGCGCCAGGTGGTGCTTCTGGGACCCGAGTACCCCAAGCTCTTCTTCAAGTCCGGCGACGACACCCTCTCCTTCAACGACGCCCTCAAGGCACGCCGCGTGCAGCTTACCCCATGGCCACCATCGCCAACGTGGTCTGACGTGTGTGCGCGTGTTGTGTTGCGTGTTGCGTGTGCGTGTGCGGCAGGCGGTGAACTTCCACCTGTTCCTGGACAACAAGACGTTCGAGTACCCGATCCACATCACCCTCATCAAGCAGAAGTTTACGCCCAACATGCGCAACTGGACCCCGCTCATCGCCGAGGTGATCGAGCCGGCCTACGTCGACGGACTCCTCCGCAACCTCGGCGGACCCTACTACCGCGGCGCCCGCAAGGTACCTTTAAAAAACAGAAAAACACACAGCCACCTTAACCAAGACTTCTTTCTTGCTGACGTCAGCGACATTGCTCGTCTCTTTGAGGGAACGATGGTGGTCGAGATCGAGCGGATGATGTACCAGATCGTGGGCCGGTCGTCGGCGCGTTGCATCTGCGGCGACGAGGGCTACGACAACCAGGAGCTCATCGACACCTTCATCAACTTTGACAAGGACGCCACCGAGATGATCGGCCTCTCGACTCTCCTGCCCCGGTTCCTCCACAGGTTGCTCAACAATCGACCCAGGCCGCTTCTCGACCGAATGCTCACTATGTGCGTGTCGTGTCGTTTGTCGTGTCGTGTCGTTGGTCGTGTCGTGTCCAGGTTCTTGGGCGGACGTGTAAAGGAGCACTATGCGGTGATGATGAAGCATCTGCTGCCGGTGGTCAAGAAGCGCAGGGCGGCCAAGGACACCAGCCAGGTGAGCGAGCTGTGGCGCCTCTACTCCCCCTCTGCCCGACTAGTCGGGGCCATCGACTGACTTGGCTTTTTTCACTTTCACTTTCATTCTCTCTATTTTTCGTTTCGAACGCGGCCAACAGAAGGTCGACTTCTTGAGCTACCTCCTCGAGGCCCCCGATGTCGATGGCTCGCCCTTGACCGTACGCCCGCCGCACTCACCTCACTTACCGCGCGCCCACCCTTCTTGAGGCCATGTTTTCAAATCGTGTGCGCGGGTGCGTGTGTGTGCTTAATAGGACGAGTGGATCGTGACCCGATTGGGCGTTATGATCTGGGCCTCGCTCACCACCACTGCTGGTGCGCTGACCCAGACCCTGCTGGACATCTTCTCTCGCCCCGAGATCAGGTGCGCCTTGTGTCGTCATTCATTATTCGTCATCGCCATCGTCGTCATCTGTGTTTTTGGCTCAACGTCACGGCATGTCGCGACCAAAAACAGGGAGAAGGTGCTGGAGGAGCAGAACAGGGTGTTGGGCGACAGCAAGACCGTGGATCACGATCACGTCAAGCAGATGGATTACCTCGACGCCTGCATACGCGAGTCCCTCCGGACCACCTCCTTCCTGCGTACGACACGCACACGACACGCACACGACACGGCACGACACGACACGACACGCGTACAATGTGTTGTTGCTTCGCTGACGCTCATGTTGTTCGGCGAACCCATAGTCGGACCGAACAGGCTGGCGAATGAAGGACATGCAAGCCGGCCAGTACTCCATCCAGAAGGTGCGGCCTCTTATGCAGAACCGCACACAGAGCACACATGGCACACGCTCACATTGTGTCTCGACAGGGCACGATGGTGGCTCTCTCGGCCTACGTGGCGCACCACGACAAGACCCTGTGGGGCGAGGACACCGAGTCGTTCAAGCCGGAGCGCTTCATCTCCGAGACGCAGCCGCTCTACGCGTTCCTCCCCTTCGGCTCGGGCCAGCACGCGTGCCCGGGCCGCTTCTTCGCCCTCCACGAGATCAAGACCATCCTCTCGCTCCTCATGCGCACCTACGACATCGACATCCCCGGCGGGCGGCCCAAGCTCGTCTGGCTGGTCAACCGCGTCACCGCCGAGAAGGACCCCGTCATCTTCATGAAGAAGGCGGCCGCCTAGCGAGAGACCCCCACGTGACGATGTGGTGCGCTCAAACAAAATGAAAGGTAATCTCTTCGATGTTTCCCGGTTTTATCCTGGGAGAACTTGCCCGCTGGGGCTGGCCGAAGGCGTGCGGCTGGGCGAGCGGGTCGGGCTGCGCGTGGCGGTGGGCGAGCGGGTCGGGCTGCGCGTGGGGGTCCGCGTGGGGGAGCGGGTGGGCGTGCGTGTGGGTGACCGCGTGGGGCTGGTGCTGGGCGTGCGGGTGGGGCTGGGCGTTCTTGTCCTGCTGCTGCTGGGCGAAGCCGTGGGCGTCTTGGTGGGGCTGGCGGGGGGCGTGCGCGAGGGGCTGGCCGACCACAGCGGCGTACGCGACGCGCTCGGGGTGCGGGTCGGGCTGGGTGAGCCCGAACGCGACGGCGACGGCGATGGCGTGCGCGAACGCGACGGCGTTGTCGACCCTGTGGGCGAGCGCGAGGGCGAGCGTGATGGCGTGGGCGACCGCGAGCGCGTCGGCGATGGCGTGGTGGTGGGCGACGGCTCGACGCAGCTCGCCGCCGAGTTGGTGTTCTCCCGACCCGGAGTGATGCACCTGGAGTTATAGAGAGAGATAATATATAGCAAATATTTAAGCATTTGTTACAGTTCAATAGTACAGTTATATTCAGGATGTTGCCATGAAACGAACGTTACCTGGCGCTCCAGTCGATGGAGTTGTCCTTGGTGTCGTAGCCATCGGGCCAGCGCGAGATGCCCAGGCGGTTGGTGCCCGAGGCGTCGAGATCGGCCACGCCCGTGCCCGGCGTGTATCCGCTCAGCGAGCCGCCGCCGTAGGTGACCGTGTCCTGCACCGTGATCAGGCTGCCGGTCTGGCGCAGCAGCTGGATCGTGTAGAACGCGTGGCCGCCGTCGCCCGGGTTCGGGATCCAGTTGGTGGTCGCGTCGATGTAGCCGTTGGTCGTCGTGGCGGGTGTGTCGACCAGCCGCGCGCCGTGGCCCTCGCACACGCCCGACAGGGCCGTGCACAGGGTGTAGTAGCCATGGACCGGCACGACGAAGGGGAAGTCGCGGCCCGACAGGCTCACGTTGCGCACTGTGGCGTTGGCCGAATCGAGTATGCGCAGGCGGTAGCCGCCGGCCACGGTCGAGGCGATGCCGACGAAGCCGCGGTTGTGGAATTCGATGAACTCGCGGGTGTCGTTGCCGCCATCCTGGGTGTAGTCGACCTCGTTGATGACCAGGTTGGTGTCGCCCGGGCTGGCGCACGACTCGGACGCGACTGCCGCGTAGGCGTTGGTCAGGCCCGGCGTGCGGCAGCGGTGCTCGAAGTCGGCCGCGTTGTCGTCGGTGTCGTCGCCTTCGGGCCAGCGCGCGATGGCCGACCCGACCCACGTGGCGCTATCTGCCGGCGCCGCACCGCAGCCCTCGTACCAGGCCGAGCCCAGGCCGAGCCCCGTAGCTGGCGACCCGTAGCCCACCATGTCGGCCCGGTTTTCGGCCGGGTCCAGCAGGACCACGGTGGCATTCTGGCTGGGTACCCAGTTGAGCAGGACCGCAGTGCCGTCGCTGCGGGTCTTGACCTCCTGCGTGCACAGCAGCACGCGCTCGGGGTAGATGCACAGCACATAGTAGTCGCCCGGGCCGAGGTCAAAGTCGACCAGCGTCTGGGTGTCGACCAGCTCGACGGCGCCGGTGCCGGCGTCGAAGGCGTAGAGGGCCAGCTGCCAGCCGGCGGTGTTGATCGTGGAGTTGCCCGCGTTCTTGAGCTCGATGAATTCGTTGGCCGGGTAGCCGCCCGACGCGACGTCGAGCTCGTTGATGACCAGGGAGGCCGAGGCCCAGGTCGCCGCCAGGGCGAGCAATAAGATAAGTCTTGACACGTTCCACCACCAACAACAACAACAATGTAAGCCACACATGAAGTTGTAGAACTGCACAACAAGGTGAAAGAAAGAGAGGGGGGGTTGACCACTGCGTACTTGAAGATGAACAGCGTCATGGTTGTGGGCTGTACAACTTACACACATTTCCAGTTTTTTCCAAGCCTTTGTATGGATTTCCATTGTCTTTTTAAGGAAAGAAGAGTTGCTGGGGTAACAAGGCGTGCTTGTGTGCATTTGGCCAAACTTAAATTTATAGACCCACGACATGTTGGAAGAAGTAACGTATCGAAGGTGGTGGGGAGGAGCACGGATCAGCGCCTGTATCTGTAGCGCTTGAAGTTGAACCACAGGTGCATGATGCCTCGGTCGAACACGCACTTGAAGCCCCTCTTGTGCGAGTACTCCCACTCTCTGTTCACGACCCTGTTGGCAGATTGTTGTAAGGCACCGGTTAGTCGATAGAACACCACACACATGAACACACACACACACACACACACACATAAATAAAACTACGTACTTGAACGCGACGTCTTCGTACGGCGGGCCGGCGTGGAAGCGTATGATACAGGTGTCCGGCGAGTCGCTGGGTTCGATGAAGTAGCGCGGGGCCTTCTGCTTGTCGATGAGATCGGGGTAGAAGACGTTGAACTTGTAGCCCTGGACAGTCTTGGGCGGTGGGTTGTCGTGGTCGTAGTGGCTCTGGTTGTACTTGTTCCACTCGTAGCCCGTGTGGACGCGGTTGTAGTACCGGGGCTTGCGCGGGCGGTACTTGTCCTGCCACCAGTACTTCTTGCCCTCGAGCGCCACCTCGGTGCTGAAGGTCTCCTCGTTCTCGTCCATCGATCGCTCGGACTCGATTTGGTAGAGCTCGGCGTCGGACAGCTTGACCGCGGGCGACGTGAGGGCGAGCGAGCTCTCCTGGAGCTTCTTGGCCTCGCGCTCCATGATGCGCTGTCGCTCCTCCTCGAGCCGCTGCTTGTCGAGCTCGGGATCGACCACCTCGACGTCGTCGGTCTCGTTCACCAGCTCGGGACTGAGGCATTCGTCGTCGTCTTCGCCGCCGCCGCCGGCGGCTGAGGCCTCGGGTTCGTCCCAGCCGCCGCTGCTGAGGCCCGTGCCGGCAGCTGTAGTCGACGCTTCGTCGTCTTGGCCCTGCTGGTCCTCCACGGTGCGACGCACCTCCTCGAGCATCTGGCCGGCCTCGAGCTGGCTCAGCTTGCGGCGCAGGAGTTCGGCGTGGATGTCGCGCAGCTTGGCCTTGGCCTTGTAGACGACGAGCCGAGCGAGCAGACCCTCCCAGTACTCGGGATCGACAGCGTTGCCGGCGGTGATCTTGGCCATGATCTGCGACTGCATGCGACTGAGATCCTCGTAGGTCTTACCTCGAAACACGGCCAGCACGTCCTCGCTCACGGCCTTGTGCACGCCGCTGGCCTCGAGGCCCTGCCGCCTGGCCTGGTGCTCGGCCTCTTCGCGCTGGCGTAGCTGCTCGATTTCGTCGTCGCACACGATGCGCAGCGATTGCCAGAATTCCTTGTGCGAATCGAGCTGGAGGTACATGAGGATGTCCTTGCGCAGCTCCTCCAGCTCTCGCAGCGACAGGTCGGAGAAGATCTTGTAGGGCTCGTTGAGCTCAATATCGAGGTCGAGTACGTCCATGTTGAGATTCTTGTAGAGAATATCGATGGGCTTGGGTCGCCCCTCCTGGATGCGGATCTCGGATCGTCGCTTGGCCTGCTCGAGGTTGAAGGTCTGCTCCTGCTTCTCCCAATCATCGTAGCTCAGTCCATCGCGCTCTCGCGCCATTCTGTCCCTCTCGGCCTCCCATTGTTCTCGTTCCTTCTCCCTCTCCACCCTGCGCTTCTTGGCCTTCTCGAGTTCTCTCAGCCGCTCGTCGCGCAGCATGCGTTCGGTCTTAGCATCGTCAAAATCGTCGGGATGGACCTTGCCAGACGCGATCTCTTTCTCCCTCTTGAGCTTCCACACAAATCGATCCGTCAAATTAGCATCACCGAAGGGATTGGCCTCGTTCGTGTAGCCAGCCAGCGATTCCTGCTCCTTTTGTCGCCTCTTCTTGGCCTTCTTCTCTTTCTTCTCAAGCCGCCTTCTTCGCTTCTCATCGGGCGTCTCGAGCAGCTTCTTCAGCGCCTTTTCTTTCTTCCTCTTCTCTCTGTCTCTGTCGCGATCCTCTCTCTTTCTCTTACGATCATCGTCCTTTGAGCGTCCCATCTCGGCAAAATGATTGCTCAGTTCGATTGATTTCTTTTCTTCACCGTAGCGCTTTGGCGGATTCCTTTTTCTCTACTTTTTCAGGGGGGCTACGGGAAATAACCGGCCATTTCACCGTAAGCATGGAACAAAAGAAATCACGATATGAATGAGAAGCTTCGCTGGATCGACTCGCACATAGGGAAGCGCTTGTCTCGAGTTTCGAGGTTCACCCAATTACTTGTTTCGGGCAAATTAATTTTACAATTTGGATTAATAATCTTTCATGAAAGACACATTTACCATCGTTTACAGCGAAGTTGTCCGAGCCTGGTTCTCTCCTCCACCTGCTCCTCCACCCTGTGCATATCACTTGCTTTTGTCCTTTTCTTTTGTTTGTTTTTGTTTTTGTTAACTCAAAAAAGAACGGAGGTGTCCTTTCGCGCAATAGCCCTTTCACTGTGACAAACTCGACCCACGGGCCAAAGTCGGGCCACGAGGGAGTTTCACCAACCCCCCCCCCTCTTCTGATCTAGACAATCAATCTCGTAAGGGGGATCCTTCGTCAGCGACACACACCACTTGCTCCTCTTCTTTGTTCTTCTCTAGAAGAAGCTCTGAAAAAACAAAAACAACAACATGGATGAGTGGTGTGAGTGCGTCACGCCGGAGGGCCATGTGTACTGGTTCAACCGAAAGACCGAAGAGAGCAGCTGGGACCCCCCTGCCGGCATCAAGAGCACCAGCGGCAATGTACGCTTATAGCCCTGGCCCCCCTGATATCTACATTGCTATGTGGCCTACATAAGGATGTCACTATACTATGATGGTAGATTTCGTGTTCTCACGCCTCATTGGGGGGGGGGCGCAGGATGGCATGATCTGGATTCCCCACCCCGAGGAGGGCTACCTCCCCGGCAAGGTGTCCCGAGACTGCGGCGACGGCTCGTGCGAGGTGACAACCAACGAGGGAGAGGCACGCGCCCCCACACCAACCTACTTACAAAACCACAATACATCATCATCTGTTGTTTTTAAATATGAACAATTTTTTAACTAATTAGTTTAAACTTGCAAATAATGGTTGACGCACGCTCCTGACGGCTCGTGATCGTGTTGGTCGACCAATAGACGATCTGGCTGAAGATGCGCCCGTCGATGCTCGAGAAGGTGGTGTCGTCCACGCTCGAAAAGAACGTGGACGATCTCGTGCAAATGGAACACATCAACGAGGCCATGATCGTGCACAACCTGAGGAAGCGCTTCAAGAACGACCAGATCTATGTATGACTCATGACCAACCCTCCTCATCTTACCTTGCTTTTGGCGCCACCACCACCACGTGGCCTCGGCTGACGATGCAATGTTCCTTTGATGGTGCACGTGCAGACCAACATCGGCACCATTTTGATAAGCGTCAATCCGTTCAAGAAGCTGCCGCTCTACACACCCACGGTGATGGATCAGTACATGCACAAGGGTGTCAAGGAGATGCCCCCGCACACGTTCAACATCGCTGACAATGCCTACAAGTACTCCTCACCGCTTGGAAGCAACGCACACGCACACGCACCACCGCACACGCACACGCACCACACAGCTAAAGGCTTGCCTCCAGAGCCATGATCGAGAAGAAGAAGAATCAGTCGGTGCTCATTTCGGGCGAGTCCGGTGCCGGCAAGACCGAGTGCACCAAGCAGTGCCTGATGTACTTTGCCGAACTTGCCGGATCGACCAACGGCGTGGAGCAGTTCATCCTGCTTGCCAACCCAATTCTCGAAGCTTTCGGTACACCCCACGCCACGCCACCACACACGATACGACCAACGACCAACGGCACTCACGGTTAATCGTATGGGGCTGCAGGTAACGCCAAGACGCTGCGTAACAACAACTCCTCGCGATTCGGTAAGTGGGTGGAGATCCATTTCGACATGAGCGCCCGCATCTGCGGAGCGAGCACGGTCAACTACCTTCTCGAAAAGTCGAGGTACGCACGACACGACACACGGCACAGCACACGACACACGACACGCGCAGAACTGACCAATGAGACTTTGGCTTCGTCACGCAGGGTGGTGTACCAAATCAAGGGCGAGCGTAATTTCCACATCTTCTACCAGCTCGTGGCCGGATTGGACCAGGAGACGCTCGCCAAGTGGAACCTGAAGAGCGCCGAGCACTACAACTACATCAACACGAGCGGGTGTATCACCATCGACGGCGTGGACGACGCCAAGGACTTTGAGGAGGTCAAAGAAGGTACGCGCCCTGCTCGTGCGTGTTGCGTTGGTCGTGTCGTGTCGGTCGTGTTGTGCGATGTTGTGATGACACACGTTCCCTACGGCAGCCATGGTACGGCTGAGCTTCAAGCCGGAAGAGATCAACGACGTGTTCCAGCTGACCGCGGCCGTGCTGCAACTCGGTAATCTGATGGTATGTTTCTTTTTCTTTTTCTTAAACTGCGAGTGGACTGTCTAACTTGATCGGTCTTCGTTTTCTTACAGTTCGGACCCGAGATGACTGGTTCCGGGCCGGACGCCTCCAAGTCGGTGGTGACCGACAAGGGCCAGGCCCAGATCGTGGCCGACCTCCTGGGCGTCAACAGCGCCGCGCTCGAGGCTGCGCTGACCTCCCGTCTCATGGAAATCAGGTACGGCTACCATCTCCCGCCTCTCTGATCGCTTGGAATCCCTAAGCCACGACACACGACACGACACACGACACACCATTGCACACGGCACACGACACGACACACAGGGGATGCGCGCCCACGCGGATTCCGTTGACGCCCGAGCAGGCCCGCGATGCCTGCGACGCGCTCGCCAAGGCGCTCTACGGTCGTCTGTTCGATTGGATCGTGCGCCGGATCAATCAGTCGATGAAGCCCTCCTCGACCCAGACCACCGGTTCGTTCACCTAACCTCACCCCATTGGTTGACTGGTTAAAGAGTTTCAATGTGTGGCGGTTGCTGGCACGATTGGTTGGGCGATGAGTGATTGATTGGTTGGTTGTGAACTGCAGTGATTGGTGTGCTGGATATTTTCGGGTTCGAGATCTTCCAGAAGAACAGCTTCGAGCAGCTCTGCATCAACTTCACCAACGAGAAGCTGCAGCAGCACTTCAACCAGTACACATTCAAGCTCGAAGAAGCCCTCTACCAGGTGCGTCGTCATGTTGTTATCGCTGTCGCTGTTGTGGTCGTCGTAGTCGGTTGCTCAACGTGATGGACGGTTTTTTAGAGCGAGGAGATTAAGTACGAGCACATCAAGTTCATTGACAATCAGCCCGTGCTCGATCTCATTGAAAAGAAGACGCCGCAAGGTACCGACTCGCGGAAGCTCGTGCATACACTGATCGTTTCTCGACACTAAATCTTCGACATACGGCACACGCACACCACCGCACACGCACACCGCACACGCACACGCACCACCGCACGCGCACCGCACATATGCGTACTACAGGTGTCATGCTCACGCTGGACGAGCAGCTGTGGGTGCCCAAAGGCTCTGACGCTACTTTCATTCTCGCCTGTAACAAGACCCACGGCATGAAGCAGAACGTCAACTACGCCGAAGTCCGAACCTCCAACGTACACGCCCTTATCTCTTTCTCTCTGTCCTTAGCCGCATGTCTCACACGCGCACGCGCACGCACACACGCGCACGCGTACCACCGCACACGCACCACCGCACACGCACCACCGCACACCAGATCGAGTTTGTGATCAAGCACTATGCCGGTGACGTCACGTACGATGCGACGGGCTTCCTCGACAAGAACAAGGACACACTGCAGAAGGACCTCCTGGTCGTCGTGGAAGGCACCACCAACCAATTCATCTCTGTCATGTTCCCCGTCATTCGTACGTCTCTGCGTGCCCTGTCGTGTCGTGTGGTGGCGACGCCGTAACGAGCGCTCACATGTTGCACGGTTGCTGGCCTGTCACCACAGCTGATGCGGACCGACGAACGTCGAAGGTGACCCTGGGCAGTCAGTTCCGCCGTCAGCTCGAGGACCTCATGACGGCGCTCAACACCACCGAACCCCACTTCATCCGGTGCGCCACACAAGCCACACACCCCCTATCGCGTTTTGCTTCGTTATTGCTCATGTGTGTGCGTGCGTGTGCGTGTGCGTACTGCGCTGTGTGTGCGTGCTGTGTGTGTCGTGTGTGTCGTGCGCAGAGCGATCAAGCCCAACATGGAGAAGGTGCCCAACAAGTTCCAGGGCACGCTCAGTCTGCAGCAGCTGCGCTACGCCGGCGTCTTTGAGGCCGTCAAGATCCGCCAGACGGGCTACCCCTTCCGCTACCCGCACCTAGAGTTCCTGCAGAGGTTCGTTGCACCGCTGTCGGCTGATGGCCCGGCCGCACGCGCTCGCCGCCCGTGCACGGAGAGGAGGAGGGCGTGGAGGAGGGCACGACACCACACGGCCGCACGCACATCGCACACCGCACTCACCGCACGCGCGGCCACACCTGGCGCACACACGACACGTTAGATACGCGATCTTGAACAAGGCCATCGCCAAGGACAACATGAAGGACCTCAAGACGCGCTGCTCGGCCATCATCAAATCGCTCAAGGGCGACTTCTCCGAGGTCCAGGTCGGCAAGACCCGCATCCTCTACAGGGCCAACTCTCACAGGTCCGTCTACTGCCCCCTCCAACATATCTATATATCTATTATATCTGAATATCCTTCTCCATATACATTCAGATCAAACAATATTTATCTTTATATGTGGTGCGGTAATATTAGCGTTGACATTATATGCGATGCAGGTCTTTCGAGTTGCTGCGTAACATCCAGGTCGAGAAGCTGTGTGTCCTCATCCAGAAGCACCACCGACGTACACGCCCACCAACACACACACATACACGACACACTCACACGACGTACACGCACGCACACACACACACACACACACACACACACACACACACACACACACACACACACACACACACGAGAGCTAGCCGGTACTAAAGGGATCGCACACGCTCGGACGTGCAGGTCACATGGCGCAGAGGCTGCTGAAGCGGATCAAGCTGGTAAAGGCGCCGCTGGATGAGGCCCTGAAGTCGCGCGACATCGACAAGCTCAAGGCGGCCCTGGAGAAGGCCAAGGACATCGAGTTCAAGATCAAGCTCATCGCCGACTGCGAGAAGCTGCTCAACTTCCTCGTCAAGGAGAAGGAGCTCAACCGCAAGGTTTGTTGTCTGCAACAAACGCGACACGACACACACGACACACACGACACACACGACACACACACGACACACACGACACACACACGACACACACACGACACACGACACGGCATAGACAACTTACAGTTAATGTGCGGTGGTGCAGTTGAATGAGTTGATCGGAGGCGAGAAGGGCGAGGGCCAGCAGATGGCCGTGTGGGAGAAGATCTTCGACCAACTGAGCGGGCTGGTGGCCGAAGCCGACGAAATCGAACTCGACAACGACATCGTCAAGCGAGGTCGCGAGATCGTCACCTTTGTCAAGGGCAAGAAGTACGCACCGCCACACTCAACGCACACACAACGCACACGCGACACACACAACATTGTGGACACACGAGGTGGAGTTGCGGTTGGCTCACCGTATGCGTGTTTGTGTCACAGGGAGTGCTTGAAGATGTTCGAAGAGGCCACCAAGGAGTCGAACAAGGAGGTGCTCATCACGGCCATCAAGAAGGGCCGCGATCTGGGCCTGAGTACGTTGCTGTCCTCTCTAACCGCCGCGCTTCTTCAACTCTCGCTCCCCCCCTCAAACGTAACACTGACGCGCTCTACAAAAATCGAAATGTAGGCGAGGACGAGCCGCTGTTCATCCAGGCCAAGAACGAACTGGCGCGCATCGAGAAGGAGGAGGTCCTGCTGCAGGCGCTCGAGGTCGCCATCGGCACCGGCGCCGCCCGAGTCATCAGTACCACCACTCTCTGGACCGCTTCATTCCTCGCATAACTCTGTGTTGGTAATTTTG
Source organism: Acanthamoeba castellanii str. Neff (assembly GCF_000313135.1). Taxonomy (NCBI): domain Eukaryota; phylum Discosea; order Longamoebia; family Acanthamoebidae; genus Acanthamoeba; species Acanthamoeba castellanii. Next base: position 68,986 of record NW_004457606.1, read on the forward strand.
TATTCGTGCATGGAATGTTGACTGGAATTCTTCTCCGCACACACAGACTCGGATCCCAAGGAGTGGGACCACTCGACCATCAGCACGGCGGGGCTGGAGGACGCCATCAGAGAGGCCAACGCCTTCGGCGTCCGCACGGCGGCCGGCAAGAAGCGACTGACCGAAGGTACACGACACCACCGCACACGCGCTCGACACGACACGCGCGCGATATGCGCATGACACACGTGTACCATTACTGTCGACTGAATAATGCATGGTATGGTGGTATGACCGCACACAGGCCAGCTGCTGGTCGACCTGCGTAAGGCGCTTCTGAGCGAGGACTGGGAAGCCGTGAAGGTGGTGCTGATGAAGGCCGCCAGCATGCCCTACAACAGCGACGAGATCAGCCACGCCAACGAAGAAGTGCGCAACACACACACACACACACACACACGACACGACACACGACCGCACACATAGCCCATAACTAAGCAAGCGCGTTTCATTGTTGTCTGCAGGTGGCGACGAAGGCGGCGTCGAAGGAAATCATCGGGAAGCTGGTGGAGGCGACGCAGACGTTCGACCTGGAGGCGATGGCCTACGGCATCCAGCAGGCCATCGCCATGCAGCTGAGCGACGCGCCCGAGGTGGTCGAAGCCGAGAAGCTCCTCAAGCAGGCCACCACCGCCAAGCTCGCCCTCCAGAGTGCCCTCGAATCGGTACCGTGCGCATCGCCGCACACACGGCACACACGGCACACACAACTAACTGGAGGCATCAATGCGTGCTGCAGTCGGTCTTGGACGATCTCGAGCTCGCGGTGGCGCTCGCCCGCCCCTTCGCCTTCCTGGCCGAGGACGTTGCGCGGGCCGAAGCCCTGGGCAAGTCCATCTACGAAAACGACATGGTACCTGCGTGTGGCGGTGTGTGTCGTGTGTGTCGTGTGTCGTTGTGTGCGCCGATTTGGTATGCATACTGATCCGTGCGTGTGTCGGCGCGTCAGGATGCTCGCGTGGCCCTGTTCTTCATGGAGAGGCCAATGCTGGACGCCGTCTACGACAAGGCGCACGCCACCAAACTCGAGAGCAACCTCATCAAGGAGATCCGAGTACCTTTACTTTTGCTTTTCTCCTTCTTCTTTTCCTCTCTCTTTTCTCTCTGCTGACACTGTTTGTGTCTTGGCCCCTCCAGGATGCCCTGAGCCTCGACCCGACCAAGTTCATCCAGCTGCAGCTCAAGGTGGCCAACAGGCTCGGCGACCACGCCCGAGCCATCCGCCTCCAGATTCAGCTCAAAGGTGTGTGCCGTGTGCCATGTGAGTGTGTGCGTGTGCGTGTGCGGTTGAAAAGGGTGCAATCTGACGGCCATGTCTTTCCTTCAGAGCTGTTCTTCGCCCAGTTCAAAAAGATGTTCGTGCTGCACGAGTGGAAGCGGCTGCGCGATCCCGATTCCTTCGCCAAGACCAAGATGTTCGGTCGCGAGACCCTGCGCCGAGTACGCCTCCCCCCGCGACTGAAGCCTTGGCCCCGCTCGCGAATCCACTCACGTGTGTGTCGTGTGTCGTGCGTCGTGCGTCGTGTCGTGCAGGGCATGCTGTCGTGGACCAAGGACCCGATCCCGACGTCGCTGACGCTATTGGATCTGCCCTACGCCAAGCAGGTCGTCCGGCTGTTCAAGAACGTGCAGGGTTTCATGGGCGACAAGGCCCTCTCGTACCCCAATGCACTCGCCCAGGACCTGCTCGACCAAGGCACGCACGCACCACGCACCTTACGCCCCCCCCACATTCCTCGCATAGCTAACTGTTCGGTGTGGTATCGCAGGGTTGAGCACGCCCGAAATCAGGGACGAAATCTACTGCCAGATCATCAAGCAGCTCACAGACAACGACAACCACATGTCCATGGAAAAGGTCAGCCTAACCGATTCCCTGCAGTGGCTAAACCTACAGCCAAAGCCTGACACGACACGACCAACGACACGACACGACCAACGACATGACCAATGACACGACCAACGACACGACACGCACACACAGGGTTGGCTGCTCATGGGCATGTGCCTGCAAACGTTCCCTCCGAGCGATGATTTCGTGAACTACCTGGAGCTCTTCCTCAAGGAGAAGGGCAAATCGAACAACTTCGTGGGCATGCTCCACGACACCCAGTACACCGCCCAGAAGTCCGAGGTACGCTCACCACTCTTCCTCCTTCTCCTCCTCCTCTTTTTATTCTTCTTCTTCTTCGGCCGATGCATCGCTCACCGCACACACCGCACGCACTCCAATTTCCAGGCGCCGAACGTGGATTTGCTGCTGCCGACGCTCCACAGCACGTACAACCCGTGGATCCTGCTGGACGTGGTTCCCGACATCCGCCCCGAGCTCGTCCCGGCCGACTTCAACGGCTGGGGTACGACCACCACCACCACCACATTTCATTTATTTAATTCAATCAATTGGTTATGATGATTGATTGGACGGCTCTTGATTTGGCGGCGCTGTGCAGCGGGCGCCGGCTCACCGAGGCGGTCGGCCACGGGGATCAAGGACGCCGTGGCCAGCTTCGGCACCATTCGGGACATCTTCTACGGCGCCGGCCCTGGCAGCAGCGCGGACCCCGGCAGCGAGGCCGGCGGAGGCGCATCGCCGCAACCCCACACGTGGAGGGAAGAGGCGCTCGACCAGGTGGGCAAGCCCAAAGGCCAGACCATCTTCGCGTACGTGGCGGCCACCGCCGCTGCTCCCTTAACTAAGCTGATGACGCTCACCGCCACCTTACAAACAAAAACTAACACACGGGCCTCTAGGTTGTGGAAGATGGAGAAGGGCGGGTCGCACCCGGTGGCGTCATCTGCCGCGGCGGCGGACGAAAACGTGGCGGTCGTGGACGTGGGCGTGGCCACCATCCGCCCGGGGTCGGCCGCCGCAGCAGGCACGCCCCTCTCGCCGGAATCGCGGAGAGCGCGGCCGATACGGGGCACGCTGCGGGACTACAGCCCGATCGAGCCGTCGCGCCCGAGGACCGGCACCGTGCAGCCCAACCTGCGCATGCAAACGCTGCGCGGCGAGCGGCCCTCCACACCTGACATGGACTCGCAGGCCACCCTCAGAAAGTTCAACGAAGAAAACGTCAAGCGGTACGCACACACACGCCACACATGACACGACACGACCAACGGCACGGCCAACGACACTCAATTAATTGATGATTGGTCGGTGGTGGTTGCATGGTAATCAAACAGGGTGCTGGTGATGTACGACTTTGACGGCGGCGGAGACCCGAAGAAGCTGCGGATCCAGCGAGGGGCGGTGATCACGGTGCTCAAGGAGTACTCGGGCTGGGGCATGGGCGAGCTCAACGGCAAGCAGGGCCTCTACCCGCTCAACTACGTCAAGCCCATCGAGTGAGGAAGGCTTTTGGCTCTCACGTACCTGGCGTTCAATTCCCCCCCCCCCAACCAGCCAGCCAGGTTGCCTCCCCTGTGGGCACTCCTCCTTTTCCTTTTCCACACTGTACCAGTTGCATTGCATTCCACCCAACACAAACGAAAAACAGCTCCATTTTTATGGATCTTTTGTGGTCATCAAGCAGGCCAGGTGTTCTGTCCTTCCATTGCAAGACAGCACATAAGCTGCAGGCATGAGGTGGTTTGGTGGCGGGAGGTGCTGCTGCATGCTGGTTCCATCTCACTCAGTCTAGTGGTGTGGGAGCAATCTTGGTTAGATATCAGAACAACACAGAGAAGAAGAGCTCTTAGGTGCATACCACCTATCAGACGAAGAACAAGGTCGATGACATGGTCTTGCCTGCCATGTAGCCTGCCTGTCAGCTGCCAGAAGCCACCTTGGGGATACTTTAACTTGACCACAAGTGTGGATCTCTGGCGCCAAGTAAAGCACAGGTTGGGGTAGTGGTGGTGGCCACCACTGCTATCTGAGGGCTGAGGGCTGCATGGTGACAGAGAGAGCTGACAGCAAATCAAGGAAATCTGTGCAGTGAGGAAAAACATCATCTGCTATGGTCACCCCTGTCCTCACCCATGACTGGGCCTTGGAGCCACCCACCCATGGGGTCCGCCATATTGGTCTTCTCCTCAGCCAGCCACTTTGTGCACAACTGCGCCCACCTTGACGCAGTCCCAGCCATCACTACAGCATTCGAAGCGTGGTTGAGGAACGGGCGACCTGAGGGAGACGATGCCACATGTGCAGCCTGTCATTCTGCGACGACAACACTCCATCGTTCTACGTGGCTGCAAAGATAGCGACCTGGATCACAATCGCCGATGGCTTGAGCACCGATTTGATGCGATTTGAACAGCGCGCTTCTTGTAAGTTGGTGTTGGGTTGTGCGTTGTCTTTTCCGGGTAAAGGCCTTGTTTATTAGAGTTGTTGTGGTGATCGACTGCGCGCGAAGTGGCATTCTGGCTACAAGGACTCCTCCACTTGTTCCACACCAAAGTTCACGGCCTTGAGAGTCCTTCGCCTTCCTTGCCACCAAGCCACACCAAGGCCACCCGCGATCACCACGCCCACGAACGCCACTGCCACTGCCACGGCCACAACCACTCCCACGATGAGGCCCACATTGTCATCGCTTCCACTGCCCGCCTTCCTGCCCACCAACAGTCCGAAGTCTGATCGCGCAGCATCAAAATAGCATCACAACCGTCAGGATGAGTCTGTTGGTGCCACCAGTGACACGGCGCACGATCAGTGGAAAAAGGCACATACCTGGGTCGAACAAGAAGGAGTCGTTGAAATGACCAAACGTGAGGGACAGTGACGATGTGTTGACCGCCGCTGAAGCTTCCACCGGCAGGCGCGTCAACAGGCCTCCTGACGAGGCTTCTCCGAAGTCGAGCAACCGCATCACGGTGCTGGCTGGTTCGGCCGTGAACAGGAGCGTTGTCATGCCGGTCTGTGGCGTGTCACTCCATCGCGTGAACCGTACGAACGAGGGATCAATCTTGAGCGTCAGCCGCAGCTTGCCCGACCTGGAGCGGAGGCCGAATAAGGGTTGTGAACTTGTGAGAAAAAAAACAATATATTGTTGATGATGATGATGAAGGAGAAGGAGGAGGATGGTACAGTGATTTCCATGTCCAAGAGGTGATGTTGATCGAAAACTTGAGCAGTGACGGCGTCACCGTGAATGAGTAGTTGCTCTCTATGGCCAGTAGGAGAGACATGTATAATTGGTATTATGGAGAGGATGATCGCCATTGAGGTCACAACATACCAGTGGTGATGAGTTTGTTGGAGTCAAAGGTGCTGAAATAGTATCGGAGAGTCGCATTGTTGGCTCCGCTGGTCGCAGCGCCGAGATCGCTGGTGAAGATGTACTCGCTGCTCTGGCCGCCTGCTGCTGACCCATTCTTCGATTCTATCGTCCACCCAGCTGGTACAACACGAACACGCAGCCAGAAATGAAACGACGTTAGGTGTCTGGATTAAGGTGCCCTCCGGGAGGGCGAACTTGCCGGTCTGGAGGTTGACGGCCTGCAGCACAGTGGTGTTGTCCAGCGCTGAGATCTCTTCTACGCTAACCAAACCGAGGTCTACCTGCGTTTTCGTGGCGCCTCCTTGGGGGGGGGGAAAAAAACAAAAACAAAGCGGCTGGTCAGTTCGAGGGATCTGTTGAGTGGTTCGTTCATCGGAGTCAACAATCAGTGCGGGGCGGGGGCTCACCCGATGACGATTGGCTGCTGAGGGTCACCGAGGGAACGGTGAGGTTATATTCCGCTGCAACCGGAGTTGAAGTGAACGGAACCACCAATGGAGAGGGCGAGACAGACGGTGAAGTCGAGGGCGACGGTGGAGTGAAAATGTCCACCACGGAGGAGTCGGTGGCGGGGGTATCGACTCCTCCCGCAAAGAGGGCGAGGCTACCAACCGAGGTCGCGACCAAGTTGAAGCGGGCCTGGGAGAGAGAGGCCGTGGTCCAGGTGCCGGACGACGCATCGTAGATGTCCACCACGGAGGAGTAGCCCCCCGAAGAATTGTAGCCTCCAGCGAAGATGGCGAGGCTGCCGATTGAGGTCGCTGCCAACTCACGGCGGGCCTGGGAGAGCGATGCGGTGGTCCAGCTGTTGGATGATCGGTCGTATATGTCCACCATGGAGGAGACCCCAGAAGAACTGAAGCCTCCAGCGAAGAGGGCGAGGCCACCGACTGAAGTTGCTGCCAGGCTGTCTCGGGCCTGGGAGAGAGAGGCCGTGGTCCAGGTGCCGGACGACGCATCGTAGATGTCCACCACGGAGGAGACCCCAGAGGAATTGGACCCTCCAGCAAAGAGGGCGAGGCCACCGACTGGGGTCGCTGCCAACCTGTAGCGGGCCTGGGAGAGCGAGGCCGTGGACCAGCTGTCGGACGACACGTGGTAGATCTCCACCATGGAGGAGATTCCAGAAGAGTTGGAGCCTCCAGCGAAGAGGGCGAGGCCACCGACTGAAGTTGCTGCCAGGCTGTGCCGGGCCTCTGTGAGAGCCTTCGTGGTCCAGCCGTTGGATGACCCGTTGTAGACGTCCACCACGGAGGAGAATCCGAAATTACTACCTCCAGCGAAGAGGGCGAGGCCACTGACGGAGGTTGCCGCCAAGGAGGAGCGGGCCTGGGAGAGCGAGGCCGTGGACCAGCTGTTGGACGAGGCATTGTAGACATCCACCACGGGCAAGAAGCTGGTTGCATTGGCGCCTCCAGCGAAGAAGGCCAGGCCACCCACTGAAGTCGATGCAAGGTTGGTGCGGGCCTGGGAGAGCGAGGCCTTGGTCCACTGGGCCGTTGTGTGCGGAGGTAGAAGGAACAACAGGAGGCAAAAAATTGCTCCGCGAACGGGAAAGAACACGCGTGTATGGTGCATCATGATGCAGTGGCGAAGAAGATGTCACACTCAACACGAAGCTCATTCCTAGATGTTTCCAAATTAAATGCAGTTAAACACGGGGCCAAATTAACCTCCGCCACTGCTTAGCAACCCTTGAAGAACCCCGTAGCCAATGGCCAGCACACGGAAAACCATAAAAGGTCGCATGCGGTGGAAGCTCTTCAAGTGTTGCCACAAGATTAGGAAGACGTGCTGCTGTTGCAAGTGAGAAGTAGAGTACTAAGCCCCCAGCGTTCATGTTTCATAGCATAATGGGCTTTGAAAATAGCATGTATGCAATGGGGCAACCTCCTTCAGGAGCTTCAACTGTTCCTTGTTGTTGGCCATGGCTGATGGCAGGGTGACTTGCACCTATGCAGACACAACAACAAAAACTGTAAAACCAGACACTTACTTTATCACATACACATTCACAAGGACTACAGGTTTGACCTACCAATACTTAGTTTATCATGTACACATACAACCTCAAACTGCACCTTGCTTTTGCTTTCATACCCTCCATCAATTCCATAATCTGTGGCCAACATGCTACTCTCACATCCAGTTCATGGTTAACCTCATCACAATCAGTGGCCAAAACCCAAGGCCTTCCCCTTGCTCCCTTGGCTTCATCTGTGGGAGTTCTCACTCTGCCAACCTTGTGAGTGCATGAAGAAACAACCAGCCCACATCTCAACAGAGGAGCCACCCCTCCACATGGCCTTGCCTTGCACATTGACCTTACCAAAGAGAGGAAGCCTAATTTATCTTGCTCATCCACAACTCTGCAGTTAGTAAAGGGGGAAGTGTAGTAGTGGTGTATGTTGGTATGCTGGTGTGTCAGTGTGTTACTTGAGCCAATGTGTTGGTCTGTTCTTGGTCTGTCTGTGGGTGTGTACTCAAGAGTTAGATAGATCTTAAATATTGAAACTCAAAAAAGGTTCACATCAAGGTTTTAAACATTGTGGTTGTCCTTCCCTGTAGTGGGGCAGGAGGTTGGAAGCTGGCACTACTACCACCAAATGGCCTTCTTGGAAGACAGTTCAGCTGTGTATGACGCAATGCGCGCCATCGCCATGGCTCAGCCACATGTCGTGTCCACCACGATGTACCATCCTTTGGGATTCGCCAGGCTCGTGCGTCGTGGCAAGTGCTGTGGCTTGCGTGTGTGCATGTGCAGTGGTGCGTGTTTTTCCTGCACGCGGAATGTGTCGACCAAAGAAAGAGGAGGCCATTTTTCTGTGGTCTCAACCCCCCCCCAATATCGAGTAAGGGCGAGACAAGGAAAGAAGGGTTGCAGACGCATCTCACTTTGATCAGCTGGATCGAGCTTGAGAGTTCATCTTTGTGGGAGAGGCGACAGCTTGCTTGCTTGCTTTTCTGCTGAGGTTGGATAGGAATGGGAAATCAGCAGAGCGCGCCGGCCAAGCCGGGGGCGGCTCCAGCGCCGGCCAAGGAGGGGCTCCTTGGTTGGTTGGGCGGCGGCCAACCCTCCACTTCGCCCTCTCCATCTTCAACTGCATCGTCTGCAGAGACCTCTGCTTCATCCCGAACCTCCTCCCTCTCTTCATCCACCAACAATGCCGTACGCCCCCTCCAATTCGTTACATTTATTTATTTTTATATTTAATTAAATACTAATAATGTAAACATAGAATATAAACAGTGCATTTATTATCTTTTCAATAATCGATTATTTATATTATAAATAATCACCACAGACGTCATCGCCGGCCTCGACGCGTCGCGCGACCGTGACGGAGGACGAAGACGAAGACGAGCGGCAGCGGCGCGCGCGTAGCGGCTCGAAGCTGGCCGGACTGCAGCCGACGCTGGCCGCCAGCGACCAGGTGCGCACCGCCGAGATCTTTGCCTCCACCGAGAACCTGCTCGGCGGCAGCAGCGACGATGACGATGACGACCCCCTGGCCACCACCACCAAGAAGACCCCCATCACCACCGCCGCCGCCGCCATCAAGACGACGCCCGTGGCCGCGACCAACCTCTTCGATGACGAAGACAATGTGGTCGAGAAGGAAGACGAGGAAGAAGACGAAGACGACCCGCTCTCGTTCGGCTACACGGTGCCGGCCAAGAAGAAGCCCACCACCGCCACCACGTCGTCGGCGGCGGCGGCTAAGTCCGCTGGCATGTTCGGGGCGGCGGCGCCGTCGCTGTTTGGGGAGGACTCGGCGCCGAGCGAGGCCGCGCAGCAGCAGCAGGCCAAGAAGAAGCAGGTCTGGGAGGACCTCTTTGGCGACGCCGACCCGGTGTGGACCCCTCGCGCCCCTGCGGCCAGCGGCGGCGGCGCCAGTGTCGACGCCAATGTCGATGCCGATGCTCTCAAGCAGAAGCAACAACGAGAAGAGGAAGAAGAGGAGGAGAAGAGGAAAAGGAAGGCCGCCGCGGAAGCGGAAGAAGCGAAGAAGAGAAAAGAAGAGGAAGACGAAAAGGAAAGGCAAAGGAAACTGAAACTGGAGGCCGAGAAGGAGGAGGAGGAACGCAGGAGACGAGAAGAGGCCGAGGCGAGGGAGAGGAAGGCCCAAGCCGACGCGGCGGCTGCGGAGGAAAAACGGAAGCGGGAGGCTGCGGCGGCGGCGGCAGCCGAGGCCGAAGCGACGGAAAAGCAGCGTCAGCAGCAGCAGCAGCAGAAGCAGGCCTCGACCCTGTTCAGCGCCGACTCGCTCTTTGGTGACGACAACCCTGTCTTTGCGCGCCCCGCCGCCGCCAAGAAGGTGCACGTCTCCTCTTCTCTATGGTTGCCCGTGCCTGCGTGCGGTCGTGTGCGTGTGCGCGTGTGCTCATCATTACGTTCGTGGCTGCAGCCGGTGGTGTCGTTCGATGATCTGTTCGGCGACTCGGGCTTTGGCGCCGACGCCGGTGCCGGCGGCGACCCTCTGTTCGGCCACGCCTTTGGCGGCGGTGAAGACGCGGCTGCGGCCCGAGAGAAGCAGCGGCAGCGGGACGAGGAAGAGGCCGAGTCGGCCCGCCTCATGAAGGAGCTCGCGGAGCACGAGCGCAAGCGTCAGCTCCAGCTCCAGCGCGAAGCCGACGAGGCCGCCGAAGCCGCAGCTCAGGCCGAGGCCGAGAAGGCCCGCAAGGCCCAAGCCCAAGCCGAAGCCGAAGAGCAGCGGAGGCAAGCGGCTGCGGCCGAGGCGGAAGCCGAACGGCAAAGGCAGGAAGCAGCGGCGGCCGCTGCCGAGGAGGAGGCACGGCTCCAGCGCGAGGCCGAGGCCCAGAGAAAGG
>NW_004457606.1:79438-81203 GCF_000313135.1 Acanthamoeba castellanii str. Neff
AACAGGCCGAGCGGCAGCCGGAGGAGCGCGNGAAGGCCGAGCGCGAACAGGCCGCACGGAGCAAGCTGAGCGAGACAGGCTGAGCGGCTGGCCAGAGAGAGCGCGAAAAGGCCGAGCGCGAACAGGCCGCACGGGAGCAAGCCGAGCGAGAACAGGCCGAGCGAGAACAGGCCGAGCGGCTGGCCAGAGAGGAGCGCGAAAAGGCCGAGCGCGAACAGCAACAGCAGCAGAAGAAGAAGGCGGAGCCGCGGTTCGAGGACCTCTTCGCGGAGGCCGACAGCCTGCTGACGTCACCTGCCACCAGGCGCGCCGCCGGCACCCCGGGGTCCGCCAAGAAGAAGTCGGCCGCCGATTCCCTGTTCGGCGACGCCGACTCCATCTTTTCATTCACCTCCCCCTCCCCAACCAAGACCCCCTCCAAGGCCTCATCGTCTTCGTCTTCGCTCTTTGCCGAGGTGGACGACGATCCGCTCTTTGGCGGCTTCGCGGCGGCCAAGCCAGCGACGCCGACGACGACCAAGGCATCGCCGGCGCAGCCGCGAAAGGCCCGCCAGCTCGACTTTGGCGACGCCGACGAGTTCCTGCGCGACGTCGGCATCACCGCCCCCGCGGCCGAGAAGAAGCCGGCGGCGGCGGCGGCGGCCACCGTCGAGGCCGCCGTCACCCTGGACTTTGGGCTCGAGGAGAAGGAGCGCAAGTGGCACGACGAGCAGCAGCTCAAGAAGCAGCAGAAGGAGGCCGAAGAGAGAGAAAAAGGCCGCAGCCCAGGCCCAGGCCCAGGCCCAGCGGGAGAAGGAGGCCAGGGAGAGGGAGGAGCAGCTCAGGCGGGAGCGGGAGGCGAAGGAGAAGGAGGCGAGGGAGCGCGAGGAGCAGCTCAGGCGAGAGAACGAGGCGAGGAAGCGGGAGGCGGTGAAGGAGAAGGAGGCGAGGGAGCGGGAGGAGAGGGAGCGGCGGGCGCAGAAGGTGAGCGAGGCGCAGGCGGTGCTGGCCGAGGCCAAGCAGCTCCGGGACTACGCCGCCGAGCGGCTGCGTGAGTTCGCCTCCAGCCCGAAAGCCACCAAGCCCACCAGCGTCGACGCAAATGCCACTCCCGTGGCTGCCGCCGCAGCGATCGCGCCTGTGAAGGCCAAGCCGGCGCCTCGACGACCAACGGCCGGCGGGGCGAAGAAGCCCGCAGCGCCCGCGGCGGCGGCGGCTGATGCGACGTCGTCGGGGGAGATCAACGACGAGGCGTGCGCGGCGTGCGCGAAGAAGGTCTACTTTAGCGAGCGCCTGTCCGTCGACAAGAAGGTGTTCCACCGCGCCTGCTTCCGCTGCGCCCACTGCAACAGCACCCTCAAGCTCGGTACACACCACACACATCACCGCACACGCGCACGGCACGTATGTGCTGACGTGGGCATGACGTGGCCACACACAGGGAACTATGCGTCGGTGTCGGGTGCATTCTACTGCAAGCCGCACTTTGCGCAGCTGTTCAAGTCGAAGGGCAACTACTCGGAGGGCTTCGGCGAGAAGAAGCCCACCGCCCAGTGGGCCGAGGCCAAGTCCACCACCACCACTCCTACCCCCGCCGCCAGTGCTGACGTAACCACCGCTGCCATTGCTGACGTCACCGCTGACGTCACGGCGCCTGCTGCAGCTGCGGCCAGCCCGCCGCGCGTGGCGGCGAAGAGACCGGCGCTGCCCAAGCCGCCGGCGCCGTCGACCGCGGCCGCGAAACCGAGCGAGACCGTCGAGACCGCCGCCGCGGCGCCCACGGACG
>NW_004457606.1:81323-182490 GCF_000313135.1 Acanthamoeba castellanii str. Neff
CCGAGGCGCGCCCGCCGCGGCGCGACGCGACGTGCCCCTTCCCACCCCGGCCCCGCGCAAGCCCGCCCAGCCGCAGGCCGAGACCACCGAGGCCGCCGCGGCAGCAGACGCCACCCACAAGGAGGAGGAGGCGGCCAAGGCCGCGGCTGCAGCTGCAGCTGCGGCGGCCGAAGAGGCGGCGAAGGCAGAGCGGGAGCGCGAGGAGAGGGAGAAGGAGGAGAAGGAGAAGAAGGCGGCCGAGCAGCGCGAGAGGGAGATGGCCGAGCGGGAGGCGCGGGAGAAGAGCGAGAGGGAGCGGGCCGAGCGGGAGGCGCAGCAGCAGCAGCAGAAGGCAGCCGAACGCGAACAGGCCGAGCGGGAGCAGTTGGCCCGGGAGGAGCGCGAGAAGGCCGAGCGCGAACAGGCCGAGCGGGAGCGACTCGCGCGTGAACAGGAGAAGCAGCAGCAGCGGCAGGAGGAGGAGGAGGAGGAGCGGCCAAGGCCGAACAGAGGGAGCGCGAGGAGCGGGCGCAGGCGGAGGAGCGGGAGCGGGAGCGACTCACGCAGGCGGCGAGGGAGGAGAAGGAGAAGGAGAGGGAGGCGGAGGAGGCGCGGAAGGCCAAGGCCGCGGAGGAGGCCGCGGAGAGGGCGGAGGAGGAGAAGCGGGAGGCGGAAATGGAAAGGGCGCGGGAGGAGGCGGCCCAACGGGAGGCGCGAGAGAGGAGCGAGAGGGAGCAGGCGGAGCGAGAGAGGGCCGAGAAGGCGAAGGAAGAGGAAGAGGCCGAGGCCGAGGCGCGTAAGCAGCAGCAGCAGCAGCAGGCCGGGAGGAGGAAGAGGCGGCCGCCGCCGCTGCGGAAGCCGAGGCCGAGGCGGAGGAGGAGGCTAAGTCGGAGGTGCAGCCGCAGCAGTCCAGGCTGCGCACCAAGACCGACCTGCTCGACACGCTCGCCCCCAAGGGCCGGAAGCGCCTCGGTACCGACCCCCTCTCGTGTGCGCGTGTGCCGTGCGTGCCGTGTTCTTACCGTCCATGCGCGACCGCACACGCGCGCCTGCGTTTGTCGATGATGATGGCGACGATGCGTGGTGTAGACTCGTTGAGCAAGGAGCGGTTCGTGCCGGAGGAGAGCCTGCGCAAGCGGGGCAAGTCCCGCAAGAAGCCCAAGCGGCGGGCCATAACGGGCGCCGGCCGGCGCGAGCAGTTCAGCCACCCGGCCCTCAAGGAGCTCGAGCCCTGCACTGCCGACCTCGGCGACGACGCGCCCGCCGTCGATGACGCGTCGCCGTCCCACCACGCGCAACCCATCACCACTGTACGCCCGACCGCGCTCTCGCTATCCCTCGCCGCACTCGCTCACCGCACTCGCTCGTCGCACACACCGCACACGCTGCAGGCGATGGGATTGAACGTGTCGCCGCACGGCTCGAAGTCGGTTGTACTGAGCCGACCGGGCGCGCCGGGTGGGCGTGGCCGCGGCGGCATGATGGGCTTTGGCAACATCGACCTCGGCGCCGTCCGCCTGAAGAAGTCGGCGCCCGGCGCCGCCACCGCCGCCGCAGGCGAGAAGGCTTCGACGCCGCCGACGTCGCCGGCAGTGACCGAGCACCGCTCGCTGCTGCGCACCCACTCGTCGCCCGGCTTGGCTGCGGCGCCCATGAGCCCAAGCGGCCGGGCGTCGCCGTCGGGCTCGGGCTCGCTGCGCGGGTCGCCCGCCGGCGCCGGCAGCTCGTCGGCCCTCGATAGCCTCCTCCAGTGGTGCAAGTCCATCGCCGAAAAGTACGAGGGCGTCACCGGTACGTCTTCGCTTTCTCTTTCGCTTTCTCTCTTTGCCCCCCGCGAGTGTCGGAGCTAAAATGCACCTTCCGCTGGTATTGTGTTGCAGTGACCAACTTCACGACGTCGTGGAAGGACGGAAAGGCGTTCGCGGCGCTGGCCCACTACCACGTGCCCTCGGCCTTTGCTTGGGACGACGTCGAGGCCATGACGCCCTTCGCCAGGTTCGAAGCCAGCTCCTCTTCGTTTTCGTTTCGTTTCGTTTTGCTGGTGGTTTCAGAAACTGCAACTTAGCGGTTTGTTGGGTCTGCACGCAGGTTGGAGAAGGCGTTTGCGGCGTTGGACGGCGTCGGGGTGACGCACATCCTGGATCCGGAGGACATCACGGGCCTCCGATCCCCGAGCGGCTGAGCACCATCACCTACCTCAACGAAATCGCCAAACGTCTGCGCTAAAATGTGTGGATGACATTGAGAAATTTAAACTTGCTACAAAAGTGTTTTCACTTCACCGAAAATGCAAGGTCAAAGGTTTTTACACTAAAACAAGAAAGGCAGAACAAAGGCATAACTCACTCATGTGCGGAGGGAACAAGGAAGAGGGCGAGGGGTGCACGTTCACCAACGTGTGCCTGTGCCTGCTGGCCGTGCTGCTCCCGCCCATTGCCGTGCTCATCAAGCTGGGCGCTCTCGGGTTCTACCAAGAACGACCCCACTACCTCTGCAGCGTCGTGTGCTTTGTGGCCCTGTTCACGCTCGCTGGCTTCATCCCAGGTTCTTCGCTTCGTTCGCCCTTCTTTGGTGTTTTCTTCCATTCACCTTCTTTCGTTCTTCTCTGCCGTAGGCGTGGTCTTGGCCTGCTTCATCATCTGCCGGGTTGGCGACAACTATGAAGGGTGACCCACGTGTGTTCATACATAAATACATCAACATATATAAACAGAAATAAAAACATATATTTATAAATCAAATATGGTAGTCTGTTCCAGGAGCCTGGCCTCTTAGCCCTTGCGGGTGGTGGCTGGCGGGAGGTGTTTGTGGAGGACGGGCATGTAGGCGTGGGCGATCCACTCGAGCAGCGCTCCGTGTTCCTCGTTGTGCAGTTCGAACGAGTTGTGGGCCAGCTCGTGGCACGTCGTCATGTACCAGAACGACATCGCCTCCGCCGCGCTCCTTCTGCTCCTCATCCAACCGACACACACCTCACATCAGTCGGTGTGCGGTGTGCGGTGGTGTGTGCGATGACGTGTGTGCGGTGGTGCGTGTGCGGGGAGTCGCGATTGGTACCCATGGTGCAGGTCGGCGTAGATGCCCAGGTTGAAGTAGACGGCGCGCTGGAGGTTGAAGGCGATGCGGTTGCCCGAGTGGGCCACGAACATCTTAAAGCTCTGCAGCGGCACCGAGAAGATCTGCCCCGCCAGCTTCCGCAGCAACGCCGCCATCCCCTCCGCCGCCTCCATCAACTCATCCGCCTGTGTGCGTGTGCGACGAGCGTGTGCGGTTTGCGCGTGTGCGTGTGCGGTCGTGTGAGTGGTAACAGCGCACACGCGCGGCCAGCCACGTCAGCACGCGTGCAAGCGTACCGAGTCGACGCCGTCTTCGAGGTAGAGGTCGACGCCCTGGACGGTGGCGAGCTTGCGGAGGGTCTGCTGCGGGATGACCTCGCAGCTGTAGTGCACGCTCCGCTTCTCGCCGGCCTCCTGCCGCACCCGCGCGGGCGCCTGGGCCGAGAAGCCCCGCATGGCCAGGCCCAGCTGCCGATTCATCTCCCGCTGGTGGTCCCGGCCCGACGCCGACCGTCGATCGTCCCTCGTGTGCGTACTGTGCGCAACCCACGTCCGGTCAGCACACCGCGCGTGTCGTGTCATGTCGTGCCGTGCGTGTCGTGTTGCATGCCGTGCGTGTCGTGTCGTGTGTCGTGTGTGCACCTTTCTTTGTAGGTGTTGGATTGGACGAGCTGCTCCTCTTCTTCGCCGCGGGTGGTGCGCAGTTGGGGCTCGGAGGTGGTCGAGGTGGACGTCGGCGTGACGTCAGCATGGCCGTCGCCCGCCTTTATAGCCGCGAGCGGGTGGTACGCGTCGGGCTTGCCCGCAGATGGCGCGGCCGCCTCGTCCCGGCCCAGCTGCAGCAGCCGGTCAACGGGCCACCCTACGCACGTTAAGGAGGCGCGGTGATGTTATTAAGGTGGCGGAGTGGTAAGAGTGATGATTAAGGTGGCGGTCTCGCATACCTCCGCGCCGCAGGGCCGGAATGGAGGTCTGGAGGAGCATCGCCACGAGGAGCGCGTCGTCGTGCTTGGGCTTCGCGTAGAGCATCGGCACCAGCTCGCTCCCCACATCGAAGTAGTCAACATCACCACCTGATCGACACCGCACGAGTCAGTCTCCCACGCACGGCCACACACGACACACACGACCGCACACACGACACACACACGACCGCACGACCGCACACGCGCACAAGGGTACCGTCGGTGATGTAGAGGCACACGTCGTCTTTGCGGCGCTGGACGATGCTGACGCTGGCCTCCTCGTGCACCTTCTTGCCGCCCTTGAACTGAAGCACGCGCTCGATTCGATCGACGGCGTAGATCGTGAGCTGATCGAGCATTCGTTCGGCCTCGGGTCGCAGATGCTTCCGCTTCTTGCCCTGCATCGTGTGCGTCAACAGTGGCTTCCTGCGGAGCACAATCCAAAAACCGCGTCAGACACACACACGACACACACGACACACACGACACACACACCACACGACCGCACACACACGAACCGTTCGGCGAGGAGCTGCTTAAATTGGCGTGTGGCGTCGGTGAGCCGGGGCGTGCCACGTGGGATGGTCTTCTGCTGGAGGTCGGCGGTGACCCACCGGGCGCCGAGCTCCTCGTACATGCGCACGAGCACGGCCGAGCCCTCGACTGGCGGCACCCGGGGCGGGTTGAAGAGCTTGCACAGCCGCTCGTTGTCGATCAGATAGCACTCGCTGGCGCGCTTCATGACGGCCACCTCGCGCGTCGACGCGTCATTCCTGTCATTCCTTGCATTCCTGGCATTGCTACCAGATTCCGCTTGAAGCTGGTCTTCTTCGTCGTACTGGTAGGCCACGCAGAAGGGGGTCTGGGCCAGCTGGTTGACCAGCGCGGCCGAGCCGGTCAGCTGCGGGAAGGCCGTCGCGAAGATCTTGAGCAGCTGCAGGTATCGTCGAACGCCGTTCTTGGCCAGGAAGCTGACGTCATCATCACCCCACAGAGAAATGTGTCGTGTGTGTCGTGTGTGTCGTGTGTGTCGTGTGTGTCGTGTGTGTCGTGTGTGTCGTGTGTGTCGTGTGTGTCGTGTGTGTCGTGTGTGTCGTGTGTAATTTATGGAATGTGGGTGCGGCTTGTACCGTTTGTGGTGGTGGATGAAGTTCTGGGCGAGCTGCTCGACCGAGGGCACCTCACCCACGCCGCAGCTCCGCAGGAAGAAGTTGGCGCGACTCCCGAAATTCACAAAGTCCAGCAGATTGTCGTAGACCTCGCGCGGTGAGGTATGCAAGCCGCCGCCGCCGGTGTCCCTGCGCGGCTCGTCCATGGTCGTCGCGCTGTTGTTGTCGGCGTTGTTGCTTCGCCTGTTCTTACCCTTGGCCTTGCCCTTGAGCCGCCGCTGCTGCTGCTGGTGGCCGCCTCGGTTGGGCGTGTTGGTGGTGGCCTTCTCCTCTTGCTCAGCGTCGGGCTTGGTCGCCAGGGCGGTCGCAGGATTCTCATGAATGAAGACCTGGTGGACCTTGGCGTGCGTGACATTCTTGGGCTGGTGGCGGTGGTGGTCGTCGCCGGCACCGGCGTTAGTCGTGGTGGGTGGTCCCACATCGTCGGTGAAGACCGGCACGAAGGCCGAGGCCTGCAGCACGGCCCAGTCCTGCTTCTTGAAGTCGTTGATGCGCGTGAAGAGGTACGCGAACACCTGTTGCGCTTCGGTCATCGTCATCGGCGGCTGACGGACGATCTGTCATTACACCACACACTCCATGTCAACAATGTTTTTTGAACATATGCGTGCGGTGTGTGTCGTGCTTGTGCGTGTGCGGTACGTACCATGTCAAGGATGAAGGAAAGCGGCGGGTGTGCGGCTACGCCGAGCCGCTGGGCGAGGTCCCTCCATCGGGGCACCACCACGGGGAACCCGAACGGCGAGTCGTTGAGGAAGCACGCACCGGGCTGGCACAGCACGCTCACCACTTGCTCGGGTCCCTCCGCTTCGCCTGCTGGCGTCAGCCTGGTCAGCAGGTCCTGCTCGCCCGTCGGCTCGACCGCAGCCGGAGGTCCACTGGGTTGCGCCTGCGCCTGCGTTCGGCCTTTCCGATTCTTTCCGCGGAAGAGGGCGGCGGGCTCGGTCGGCGCAGGCGTGGCCGGGCCTTGCGCTTGAGGGATCGCGCGTAGGCGGAGCCGGCGGGCAGGGTGGCCGGCAGAAAGGGCGCGGTGACGTTGGTCGCGGTGAACGAGGGCTCGGCGCTGATCATCTCGGCCGCGTGCTTCTCCAGGTACGACAGTACCGCGTTCCGCATCGGGTCATCGGTGTCGGCGAGCAACTGGAACGGCAGCGCAGACGAGACGGCCGACGACGACGACGACGCGGAAGAGGAATTCGAGGCAGCCGCCAGCTTGACGAGGGCGTGGATGCTGGGCGCGTTCTTGAGGCCGATCTTGAACAGCAGCTGGGCCTGCTTGGATGTCGGCAAGAACTCGCCGTCAGCCGCTCCCTTTAGTGAGGCCTTCTTCTTAATCGCCCGGGCTCTCTTGGCTGCAGCGGGGCCTCGCGCCGGCTTGACCTCCACCGGCTCATCTTCACCGGCGGTGGCGGTGACTTGGGCCTCGCCAGCCGCCAGCTGGCTCTCGGGCTTGGGCCAGGCGAGCACCTCGAAGCCCAGTTCAACGATCTCCGGGTGCGGGAAGTAGAGCTCGCAGGCTTTGCGCATCTGCGATTTGGCGACCGTGCTGACGTCACGGCCCGTGGAAGCCGTGTCGGCGGCTGCATCGGCGGTGTTCACGCTGGCGCGCTGGTGCACGATGCCCGGCAGGAACGAAGACCGCTTCAGCAGCTCCCAGTCTGCGGTGGTGAACGAAGTCTGTCGCTCGGCCAGGAACGTCACCAGGTCCTGCCCAAGAGTGGGGTGGTGGTAAGCAAGCTCGCTTGTAATTCCAAGAATTGTTGTGGGAGTAGTTGTAGTAGTACCTGGATGTCCCAGGAGAGCTCCTCGAGGCGATCGAATACGATCTTGAGCTCGACCGTGTCGCGCACGCCCAGCTGGGCCAGGAAGGCCTTGCCCACCTTGTGCAGGAGCTCATCGGACACGTGCACGATGTCCCTGAACAGCTGCACTCGCGGATGGTACGTGTCCGGCGGCATACGGAAGGTCACTGCCACGTCAACCCACGCCAGCCAGCGTTAAGCACCGCACGACACGACACAAATAAAGAGCGAAAGCGATAACAAACGTACGTGTCGGCGGCTTGTCGTTATTGTCAACGTTGTCGTCTTCGTCCTCGATGAGGATCGATGGATTGAACTGGAGCATGGTGACGATCTCCTGCTTGAGCTGCGCGGTGGCCTTGGCGTGGTGTTCGGCGATGAAGACCATCAGGTTGAGGTACTGCTCGCGCTGGAGCTCCACCGCCGCCCGCCGGGCCTCCACCTCGACCAGCGCAGTCTTCCGTTTGGTGTCGACAGGCCCGAACTCGCCCCGGAGGAACTGCGGGTTGCGCTTCACGTGCTTCCACCACTCGGCGAACGAGAGCTCGGCCCACCCGAAGCCCCGGTGCATGAGCTCCTTCTTGCACAGGGCCGCCACGGCCGGGTGCGCGGTGCCGAGCGGCACCGGCAGCGCGCGCATGGCCTTGTTGAGCGCATAGTACTTGACCTTGCCCAGGTTCTGCTCGACCACGGCGGCGGTCTCGTCGGTGGTCTCGGCTTCGGCGGTGTCGGCGTCGGCGGCGGTGAGCAGGACGGTGGTGGCGCTGAGCAGCTTGGCGGTGTTCTTCTCCTTGAGGTTCTTGCCGAAGAGCTCCTGCTGCACGTCGGACGCGTTGTACCACTTGACGAGCGCGGCCAGGTCGTCCAACGAGAACCGGCGTCGCTGCACGCTCTCCAGCATCTCGTCGAGCGTCACATTCTTCACCAACTTACGCTTCACCAGCTGCTGGAAGAACCTGCGAAACTCAAAGTTAACATTATGACACACGACACACACACGACACACACACCACACACGACACACGCCACGCACAATACACCGAGAAAGTACCGTTGGCACTTGTTGTAGAGCGGGCGTGGGATGATGGAGTATGACGGTTGCTTGCTGCCGCCCTTGGGCCTGGCGGCGGCGATGAAGTCCTCCATGCGGAGATGGGGCAACCGAGCCACGCGGCACGGGATGACGCCCGAGGCCGAGGGCACGGGCAGGTCGTTGCCCGGCTGCAGGGTGTCCGGCGACAGAAAGTAGTACTGCGAGAGCAGGGTGTTCACCTGCGTGCTCGGGTGGCTGTCCACGAAGCTACAAACATATTTGGCCACGACCGTATGCGTGTTTTAGTATCGTGTGTGTGTGCTGTGTGTGTGTGTGCTGTGTGTGTGTTGTGTGTGTTATGTGTGTGTTGTGTGTTTTACCTGTATGCCTCGAGCAGGTTGGCGATGGTGGCTTGGTCTGCCAGTGATTGAGGAGTCTCTTCGGTCGGCACTACGTGCGCCAGCGAAGCCAGCACGTGGTCATAGTACAGACGCGACACCTTTGTGGTGGTGGGGGAACACGTAAGTAATAGAAGACATCAAAAGCAGCCAAGCAATAATCGTGAGAATGGTCGCACCTGGCCGGCCACCGAAAGAAGATTACAGTTCCAGTTGGATATGTACACGTCCTGGAAATCAATATTTTCTCGCTCGACCGTCGGTATCAACTGTGAAAGAAATGCACCGCAATCAGAGTCAGGTCAGGCCAGTGGTGTCCCAGAGCAAACCAAAACAGCCCGCGTACCTGGGCAGCGATGTGGAAGCCCGAACCCGTGGTCTGATGTGTCGAAAAGCCGATGTAAATGTGCCCGTTGTTCGGGCTCGGAAATAGATCAGCCACAAACTGGTCTCGCTCTCTGCATTTCGAACATAAATATATCAGGGATCAGCGGTGTACAGTGTGCGTGGTGCGTGTGCGGTGGTGCGTGTGCGTGTGGCAAGAAGTGGAACACGTACTGGTCCAACGTTTCGAAATTATAGAGCATCAGAATGTTGGTGCGCGAGGGTGGACTCTTCTTGAGGATGCGCTTCATGTTCTCCAGGTAGGTCGGCACGAGGCCCCAATGGACGTCGACCTGCGCCGCGAGCTGCCTCGTGCTGACCCGATACGATGGCGTCGTATCGGGGTACATCGTGACCTCCACCACCCGCTGGTGCTCCTCCAGCGACGCTGCGATGAGCAATTAAATGGAAATAGCGAGTCGCAGGTCAGCAGCGGTCAACGGGAGGCTACGAGTCAAACATAGTCAAGGCTCGAAAAGTCAACGCTGGTGACAGTTCAGTTAAGTAGGAGAGGGCAGACACGCACCGATGGTCATGAAGCCCAGTCCGTCTTTCTGTAGCTTGGCGAGCTGGTTGGGATTCCTCTTTGGCGGTACCTTGATGGACGTCGCGTCGCCCGACGAGGTGTCCGTGCGCACCTGGAACAGCGCCTGGCCGTCCACCAGCAGCGTGATCTGCCGCACGTTGGTCGTGAACGCCACCGACTTGACCAGGAACCTTGGAAGACAATATGTACAATTCATTACAATCAGCACACGTGTGTGTGCCTGTGTGTGCGGTGGTGCGTGTGCGCGTGCGCGTGTGCGGTTGAGTGTGAATGATGACGGGTGAGTACGCACTTGCACAGTTGGTCGAGATCGAGCGGCAGGGGCTCGCGCCCCTCGAGGATGAAGGAGACCCACTTCTTGTCCTCGGCCTTCTGCGCCGCCGGCGCGTCGGATTCGATCTGGCCCCGGGTGGTGACCAGCATGTCGCCCTTCCAGTGGAACGCGAGGTACTCGTCACCGGACCTGACGATCGGCTGCTCCGTCACCGCAAACACCGAATAGAAGCCCACGCCGAACATGCCGCACGCCTCTGCACTCACACACACGCGTGTGTCCATCCATGTCAGCATGTGTCGTGTCGTGTTGTTAGTCGTTAGTCGTTAGTCGTGTCGTTGGTCGTGTCGTGGTGTGCGGTGTGTGCGCACCAGAGTTGGGATTGCCCTCAGCGATCTTGCGCACACGGTTCCAGTCGTCGCCGCTGAACGTGCGTCCGTTGTTTCTGATCTCGATCTCGGTGGCCACGCAGGTGCCGAATCGTCGCAGCTCGCCGGCCGCGCTGCCGGCCTTGCCCTTCTTCTTCGCTGCCGGCTCGTTGCCGGCCGACGACGAGTCATCACTCGATGAAGAAGAGGTCGACGACCAGGTGGAGCCCCACTTGAAGATGTTGAGAATGGCCGAGGCGGCTGATGAAGCGGATGACACGATGGAGGAGGAAGACGATGATGGTGAAGTCTCCCCTCCACCGCCGTCGTCGGCGTGGGTAGCGGGCTGGTAGGCTGCGCCCGCCCCGGTGCTCAGGCGCACCTCCACGTGAGAGGCCCCAGCGTCGTTGGCGTTCTGTATGAGCTCCCGGAACAGCGTGAACTCGGAACTGTGCACACATCACCAAGACCGAATAACCCATTACTCCTCTATTTAAATTCCTATTTCCCAATTTATAAGTGGTTATTTTATATTTTTTTGTTTTTTAATTATTTTAATATTTTTATTCAAGAAAATAGCTTCGAAGAACTAGAAAGGAGGCAAACCTGTAGCGTGCGAGGATCTTGTCGATGAGGTGCCGCTGGTTCACTTCTACGCGCTCCTCCACGCCCTGCGCGAACAGGAGGCTCCTCAGCTTTTCGGCAGACAGCGGCTGTTGCTGTTGCATCTCTGCTTGTTTGCTCTGTTGCTGCTGTTGCATCTTTTTGTTTTTCTAAACTCTCTGCACTCGAGCAGCTGCTTGACTCTTGTGCCTCGTGTGCGTTGTGGCCCCGACGTGGCCTGCAGGACCGTATCAGCGAAGTCAAGGCCTCGCCACATGCTCCCTGTGAAAAAGCAGGCGAAGACAGAATTCTCTGGGAACGAAAAGAACAAAGAAATAAAAAAGAAATCAAAAGCAGGAATGCTTGGAATGCCACCGCAAGCCAGGCTTTTACCGGGAACCGGTGTAGGTGATTGTTATTTCGATTTTGTGCGCATTCGCTGCTCAGATGAAGGAGAGGTCGTACCACCAGATGCGTTGGTGGTACTGGAGGAAGACGATGGCCAGAAGCCCGTTGTGGGCGATGATGGCGGCGATGAACCCGATGAAGGTGTGGTTGTGCGCCAGCGTGCGCGCGATGGGCGCCAGCTGCCGGAAGACCTCGCGCCAGTGCCAGCGCAGCAGCGCGTAGCCCATCAGGCCCGCGAGCAGGGTCACCACGAAGTTGCATGACGCGTAGATGATGCTGTTGGCGTAGTCGGATCCCGACAACACATTTGGGTGCTTGCCTGAATGCATTCTACGTCAGCAACGGCACACGCACACGCACACCCACCACCGCACACGCACACAATTTTGGTGGTACCTTCGGACGAGGTGATGATGGTGTAGGGGTCGTTGGAAAAGTTGAAGTATTGGTTGTTGGTGTCGTAGTAGCGCAGCACGAGGCTCACGGTGAAGTAGAATGCGATCGCCACCAACTTGCTCGTGATTCGCCAGAAGTAGAATCGCGCCTGTCGCCGTCGATAACCTGAACATGTGCACGTGCGTGCGGGTGCGGGTGCGGGTGTTTGGTGCGTGTGCGTGTGCGTGTGCGTGGTGCGGTGAGCTACAGTGCTTAAGGGAGTCAGGATGGAGTGGCGGGTACCGGGTCGGTTGTTGGAGTGGCCGCGTTCGTTGGGGTTGGTGTCCTCGAAGTCTGGCTTTGGCATCCGCCTACACTTGCCTTGCAGCACCTGCCGCACCCAATCAAGTCAGCCAAGCCGACGACACGATGATGAAGATGAAGACGATGACGATGAAACACTGCACCGCTTTGATCCACACGCGGAACCTGAACCAACTGGTCGTGAGAGAAATAAGGAAATAAATCATGTTAGAACGAACCGGTGGTGTGGGAGTGCCGTAGCAGCAGCTGAGAAGGAACGAGGGAAGGATGCCACGTACATAGAAGTGAGGAAGATGAGGTTAGCGACGTCGCCCACAAAGTTGATGAGCCAAATGTAGAGGAACGTGATGGGATCCTTCACATTGGGGAAGGCCAGCGTTTGGAACTGTTTCAGACACACATGACACGACACGACACACGTAGAGATGTCAGTGCCGTTGCGAAGCAGCGTTTGGAGTGAGAGGCACAGTGATGCATACCATGTCGCTCACATTGTTGATCCAGAAGCCGGAGATGAGCATTGCCAGTTCAATAGGAAATGGATCGGTGAACGACAGCATGATCTACGCGTAGCAACAGTAACTTAAGTCAATCAGCTTTGCCGGCTCTTTACACCCATGTCATTCACAGTGCGTGCGGCGCGTGCATGTACCTTTCGGTTGATGAAGACGACGATCGAGAGGGCGAAGGTGAGCACAGACTGCAGGTTGGCCGGCAGTTCGCGGAAGAGGATGACGTAGATGGCCAAGATGACCAAGTGAATGTACAGCAGCGTCACAATCTTCATGTACTTTCGGTACAGCACCAGCAGCGCCTCATTTCTCTTCAGTCGTTGCCATACCCAAGTCCCTGCGGGCGTGTGTCGTTGGTCGTGTCGTGTCGTGTCGTGTCAGAGTCAAAAAGTGGAAAAGAAGAAAAGAAGAAAAGGAAAAGGAAGCGGGCGATACCGAAGAAGGCGACGAGGAAGGAGATGCCGAGGGACACGAGGCCGATGAAGCTGAAGAAGTCGAACAGCAGCACCAGCGCCAGAATCACCACCAGCTCCAACACGTACACCGCCGCCATGATCGGCACTGCGCGAGTAGTCTCATTAGTCGCTCATGCGCGTGCGGTCGTGCGAGTGCGGCGGTGTGTGCGTGTGCGTGTGTGCGTGTGCGGTACATTTTTCGGGGAAGAGGGTGAAGGGTCGTTCGTCGCCGTGTGCGCCCCAGTAGGGGGTGAGCTGGAGGTAGGCCACGAGGGCCATGATGAGCGGGTTGACGAAGAAGATGAACGGCCACGCCCCGTGTCGGTCGAACACCGCATCGGGCTCGCCGAGCGGGATCAGGAGCAGGAGCAGGATGAAGGCATTGGGAATGACCAGCACCATGACCCAGAACAGCGCACCGATTTTGGTCAGGCCCAGCTCCTGGCCCAGCCGCCACCGCTCGGGCACCCGCTCGACCTCGTCGGCTTCGCCCTGCTCTTCGTCCCCCAGCCTCTTCTTCTTTGCTTCATCGGCGCTCTGGTCAAAGTCGTCGAATTCTTCGAATTTCTTGGCGTCAGCGTCCGCGGCTGGCGGCGCGCTTGGGCCGCCCATGGCCCGCTCGAGATCGGCCTCGGCCGAAGCTGGTGGTGGCGGTTGTTGGTGGGTTGTGGCGGTGGGCGGTGGTATGGCATCGTTGGCGTTGGCGCTGTCAGGGGCGGGCGGCTCTGGAGGTGGCGGTGGCGGTGGCGGTGGCGGTGGCGGTGGCGCGGGGTCATCGAGGCTGATCTCCTGCATGGCGAGGACGTCGTCCTCTTCTCTATCTGGCACCCTGGCATGGCAAGGAGTACCCAAATAAATAACAAACAAACAAACAAAAAAACGAAATAAAAACGAATAAAAACATATTCATGGTGCGTGTGTGTTCGGGTCTCGTTCCTGGAGGAGGAATGAGGTGGTGCGGTGGGAGGTGGTCGTAGTAGTTGTGGGCAATCAGGGAGGAGGGCTAAAGGGAAGTGGGCAGGTGAGAGGCACCGAACGATCGGTCCGGGATGGCGGCAGGTCGCGGAGTGAGGTCCACACTCACTAAAGTCCCTTCGGAGACGGTCCGGAATGCCGCAGAAATCGCCTCGGGCACCGTTTCGCGCCGGAGCCGCGAAATGTCGGGAAAATTCACATTGGCCCGAAGTTAAAAAATTTATGCGCCATTGGTTGCGCTGGTGCCCAACCGGCGAACCGAGGCAAAGCAGGACAGATAATAGCGATAATATATAATAATAAACATGTATTTGTACACGTGACCAAAGAGGTAAATGGGCAAGGAGACATCATATGAGGAGAGATACCACACTCAGGTGCATGCGCGTGCGATCCCTCGAAAATGATGAGCAGCAGCAGCAGGCGAACGCCGCACGCGCACACGCCTCTGGTGGTGGAGGTGGAGGAGTGGGCAGGTGTGGCTTAGTGTGGCGTGCCGAGGGGGGACTCGATGTTGAAGCTCGTGGGCGTGGCGTTGATGTAGCTCTGGTAGCTCCCCGCGTCCTCGTCGGTGTAGCTGTGGTCCACGAGGCTGTACTCGCCCACGCTCGGCACGTTCATCGAGAAGTGGCGCCGGTTACTGGTGAAGTACAGATCCGACGACGTGCGCGACACCTCGCTCGTCGTACTGTCCTCGCCCTGTGATGATGAATGAGGGGAGGGTCAGTTAAGCTGTGTGTCGTGTGTCATTTGTGTCGCGTGTGTCGCGTGTGTCGTGTGTCGTTTGTGTCGTGTGCGTCGCGTGTGTCGCGTCGTACGCGCAGGTGCGGGAAGTTGATATCGCCGGCTGCATTCTTCCGCTTCATCATGGCCGTGTTCTTGAAGGCGTAACACACTGCGAACAATGGTAATTAGTCAATGGCATCATACGAACAATGGTAATCAGTCAACATCAACATTTGAGTTCAACGTTTGACGAATGAGAACTCCAGAGCCCCCGTGTGTTCAAGTTGGGTTACCTGCCCAGACCGGCAAGATGAGCTCGAACCAACGGACGATAATGTGAACGACCGCGTCGGCGGCCGGCACATTCTGCAGTGAGACATATAAAATAGAACATGAGCTGAGGAGTCACACGACACACACAGCAGCGCTAACTGAGGCGCGAGTACATACACTCAAGTAGAGCTCACATTCTCGACCGTTCGACGATGCCGACACCAGGAAGACGTCGTAGAAGATGGCGCCCTGTGTATACGGAGGTGGCACGAGCGCTCGTTAACACTTGGCTCACAAAATAGTAGACCGCTGTTGCGGTGCGGTGCGGTGCGTTGGACGTTGGACGTTGGTGCGTACCAGGGTGGTGAAGAACCACACGATGGAGAGAGACCACAGCTGAAACTTGCTGCGCTGCTTGAATCGCGGCGAAATAGTGGTCTTGTTCAACTTTCTGCACACCAATGAGTCAGCGCGACGTGGGTGTGCGGCGGTGCGTGTGCGTGTGCGGCGGTGCGTGAGTACCGAAGGATGAGGTAGGCGCAGATCAAAAACATGCAAGTCAGCACGAAGCCGCTCACCGAGAAGATGAGCCAGGCCGGATCTGGGCAAGGAACAACAAGTCAGCGCAGTCTGAGCCACGGGCGTAAGATGTGGGGTGCGAGCGTACCTTGGCACTCGTCGAGGAAGGAGAAGAGGCCGAGGATCGACAGCACGAGGATGGCGGTGAGGTAGAGGACGAGGCCCGTCGTCACGGGCCACACGATCCTGTTGGTGTATGCCACGCACGATCGATCAGCCCATAAGCACTTCTTAGGAAGAAGAAGAAGAAGTCTTACCACTTCATGTAGTGCTCACGGCCCCACGAGCGCAGGACCGAGTGGAAGAAGAAGAAGCAGATGGCGCACAGCTGAAGCAGCTTCAAGTAGGACAGCGCCACGGCTGGGATGGAGAAGAGGGGTGAGGATGAAAGGGACCGGCCGGTCTGCAGACACGGTGCTGGAGATATGGATGTACCAAGGCCGTGTCGTTTGAAGGCAGCGTAGCGAAGGATGCCGAGAAGCATCTCCAAGATCACTAAGAACAAAATCACTTGCTGATGACCCCACCAGCTGCGATGCAACATTCATTAGGATTAAAAGGATCGATCAATGGAGTATTATTCTTGGAAGGGGAGCTACCGTCTTGTCTTGTAGAGAACGGGGATGAGAACGGCCAGGGCGATCAGAAACGTGAGGGTGAACAAGGAAGCCAGCACAGTAGACCTGCAGTGCGAGGATGGGAGATCATCAGATCCTGACGATTAATTGTGGATGGTCCAGGCGAGCGTACGAGATGCAGGGCCACAGAGAGAATTCTTCGAAGCATTCGTAGACTGGGTAATGATACTCAGGCGGTGCCATGCTTGGCGATTAATTAATCCAATTAATCAGCAACCGTTTCTGAAATTTAATTTCCTCTTCCTCTCTGCGTCTTCTTCTTCCTCCTTCCTTCTCCTGCGTCTTCTCGTCCTCCACCCACCGAGTCAAGCCCTCGATGTCGTTTGATCCTGGTCCAGAGCACCGATGAAAGCTCGATCGGAAAACCGTTTCTTAAATCCAATTTTCCAGCCAATTTTCCAACCAACGAGATCGAGCACAACGAGTTCGCAGCCGCGGGCTAGCTGTGACGATGACCATCACAGTTGTGGCCGTGGCCTCCACCAACGACTACTGGCCCTGCTGAGCGGCGGGCGGGGCCTGGAGGCTGGCCAGGATGACCGGGTCGACGGTGGAGAGGACGTGCGCCTGGTAGTTCTGCTGCCCGTTGAGCTCAGCGGCCTCCTGCAGGCGTTCGAGGCAGAAGGTGCGCAGGTTCGTGCTGTTGGCGGGGTCCTTGCGGTACATCTGTGATCGCAGATCGCGCACACATGGCGCACACGCACACGTCAGCCCAGCGTGCGCCAACGAGAAACGCGAAGAAGAAGGAACAGAAGAAGAAGAGCTTGAGGCGTCGTACCGCTTGCGTTTGTCGAATGAGTTCGGTGGCCGCGGTCTCGTCATCGGTGGTCACGACCAGGTTCCTGTGAGCGCGCGGGCAGCGTCAGCTCGTGTCGTATGGTGTGCGGCCAGACACAGACATGCATTCCCCCTCGGGGAGGGGGTTGAACGCACTCGAATGGGTTTTGGTGCGTGTCGGCGAGCACGGAGGTGACCACGCCTAGAATGAGAGGCGTGCGCTGCAGCAGCTGAGGATCGTTGGTCGGGAGCAGCAGGCACAGGGCCAGGCCCGTCAGCTTTCGCATGTGGGCTTCGCTCATACTGTCCGCCTGCACCACACCCAGTCGTGGTTATCGTAAGCTTCTCACTACGTGTGTGCGTTCGGTGATGCGTGTGTGCGTGTGTGCGTGTGCTACCTTCTCGGCCCAGAAGTCCACGAGGGGAGCCAAGAGGTTCTGGCCAGCCTGGGCGGAGAGCTGCTGGAAGAAGGCGAAGAAGAAGGGCCGATTGTGGACCAGCACCCGCGCGAAAATGGACAGGTAGTACACCGTGGCCCGGCTCCACTCGTTCTCCTTCTGCAGGGCCACCACCAGCGAGAAGATGCGCTGCAACGTGTTCTGCAGCAGCGGGAGAGCCTGCATTCCGCACATACCAGAATATCAGCAACACGACGCACACGCACATGCAGGACACGGCACACACACGACACACACGAAGAGTTACCTGAGCGGCGTAGAGCTGGATAAGGGTGTCGAGCGGCTTGAGCGCGAGGATGGTGCCCTCGTCCTTGAGGTTGCCGATGGTGGCCTCGAACAGGGCCGCCACCTGCTGAATGTACATCGACAGGAAGCGCGAGCCGCCCACCAAAATGTATCTGTCCAAGATCCGCGTGCAGATCTGCACACGACACGCGACACAGAACGCACGACACAGTCAGTGGGTAAGCCTGGCGATGGTGGCGATGGCGGGCCGATGCCGACGGTGAAGCTGATGGTAGGTACCTTGATGTGGTCGAAGTTGGACATGAGGGTAGTGTGGAGATTGGGGAAGATCTGGAGCAGGCCGTCGGTGATGGCCGCGGCCTGCTTGAGGACCTCGGCCCACAGCTCGAGCGAGTCCTCCAGCAGATACAGCGCCTGAGGCGAGTTCACGTCCGTGCCGTACTGGATGAGCGGCACCACGAACCGATAGAACGCATCGCCGCCTCCGCGAACACTCTGCGTGCCGTGTGTGCGTCGTGTCGTGTGTCGCGTTTGCTTATTAGTCTTGCACGTGGCGTGTGCCATGTCGAGCGGCCATGTTGGGTGCGGTACCTTCACCAGGCTGGCGAGCGTGCGCACGATGGAGCTTTGCAGGAGGTGGTGGTCCTTGGAGAGCTTCCACAACTCCGACAAGCACTGGAGGATGAGGTCTCGGTAGCCCTCGATCTATTCACACTAAATGTGTTAGAAAACACATTTCCACATAAACATTTTTTTTCTTTGCTTTATTTAAGATTTTAAAATCACAAATAAAGCAAAGAAAAATTTAATATATAATGAGCAATAATAATAATAATGGGAAAAAAATAGAGGTTGCGTACCCGCTCTTCCATTTGGGTGATGAGCGAGGAGATGACGTTGAGGACCTGGAGCTTGGAGTCGATGGACTTCAGGTCGACGAGCAGCTTGAAGAGGAGGTTGATCGTTCCGTCCAGGAACTCCATGAACACCTCCGCGTAGAAGTTCAGATCCTCCACCACTACACGCACACATCGCAATATTAGAGTCTGCGTGTGCGTGTGCGTGTGCGGTGTGTGCGGTGAGTCGTACATAGACGCAGGGTGTTGGCAGCCGTGAGACGGACGACGATATCGTTGCTCTCGTGGAGAAGTGGAAGGAGGGCGGTGTAGATGGGTCGTCGCAGCTCCTGCGGTGCCTTCATCACCCATTCACCAACCAGCGCCGCAATGCGCCTCCTCAAAATCGCCCTGCGCGTGATTGAGCGGTCAGCCCCAACCGCACACACCTCGCCTCACGCGGCACACGCACACGCTCACGCGCACCACTGCACGCGGCACACATGACACGCCACTCGAGAGGGGGTTCGTACTTGGGGAGAGGAGGCAGCTCGGCTCGGAGCTCTTTCTCGAGCTGGTTGGTGAACCACGCGGAGAAGTCAACGTGATCGTAGAAGTCGAAGGCGCCGAGGCCGATGGCCCGGTAGCACGTTTCCTTCATCAACAGGCCATCCAGCCCCTCCTTGCCCTCGCTCTCTGCGACACGATACGACACGTGTGACGAGACCCGCGTCAACATACATTTTTGAGCTATAATCGTTCATAATAACAACAATAAATACAAAGATATATATAGCACCTTTGATGGCCTGGGTCAGGAGCTGCACCAGGGCGCCCGACAGCGCAAACGACTCCCCGTCGCCGTATCGCTGGAGCAGCGCCAGGAAGAGATTCTCCGCGCATGGCTATGGCCAATTAAGAAGAGAGTCAGTGCTGACGTGGCAGCGACGGCACGGCGGCTGACGTCATCAAAAATAAAAATAAAAAAGGTCACCTCAACGTACCTTGAGGTTGTCCTGCACCGACTCGGATTCGGTCTCGCGGATGAACTCCTCGGGGTCGTCCTTCCACTCCTCCAGCTCCTCGGGCGTGAGGACGAAGTAGCGGGTGATCAGCACCTTGCACAGGTTGAGGAGCACGTCGGGGGTGAAGAGCGATGCGAGCAGTTTGTTGGCCTCGATCACGTTCTCGTTGGCCACCTGCTTCTTGGTGACCACCTTGTACTGCGTCTGCACGAGCACGTTCCTCATGAAGACCATGCAGCTCACCACAAAGCGCTCTTTAACACACGACACACACGACACACACGACACACACGACACACGATCAGCCACGAATGTTCAGACCTGATGTCGCGTATGGGCGGATTGAGGGGTACCAGGGAAACGAGGAGCCGAGGGGACCCCGATGTGGTTGATCACAGCCGAGTGGAAGTAGTCGAGGTACTCGGCGAGGAAGTGCTTGCGGAAGGCGTTGGGCTTCTCCTGCTGCAGCTGGATGATCAGCTTCACCGTGAGCTGCATCCACTTGCACACCAGCTCGTCGAGGGGCTGGTCTGGCATCGCCGAATCTGTAGTAACGAAATAAGAGTAGGAAATGAATGAAATAATAAGTTTGTGCCAATAATAATAATAGTAATAAGACAAATGAATAAAGAAAAGAGACGTACGGCACTCGGCAAAGTTCTTAAGGCGCACGAGAAGGAAGTGGAGGAAGTTGAGGAGGTTGGGGTCCTTCAGTTTGTTGAAGCCGTGGAGCGTGACATCGGTGATGACCTTAAGCGAGTGGACCACCATCTCGGCCGAGGGCTTGAGCGCTTCCAATTGCTGGGCGGTGAGAGCAGTCAAAATAGAAAAGAGAGTGAGTCGACCGAATCACTCGAATACAGAAGCAGCACACAAGAGCTCACCTGAGCCGAAATGGTCTTGGCGTTGTAGTTGGTGAGCGCCGTCAACAGAGCGTCCACGTTGGTGGACCACAGCTGTGCGGACAGCACGAACAGCTGCGGTCCAATCTGAGCAGAAGACAGAAATGAAAGTGTGAGCGTTTGGCAACACGACACACACGACCAAGACACACGACACACACACAACACAGGGGTTGTCATAGCACACACGGTTCGGTACACACCTGCTGAAACTCTTGGCGGTGGCGAGCCAGGCGCTTGGAGGCGAGCGCCCTGACGACCTTCTGGAATGCCTGGAGCGCTCGCAGCTTCTCCAGGGCGCTGCCCTGCTCGATCACTTGCACCAGCACCGCGATCAAATTGCCCCTTCATCACGAGATTGCGTGTCAGCTCCAAGTGCCAGCCCACCGGTTGTCAACGAGCTGACACGCATATGTGCCGGCTCTTCAGGTTATGTGGTGCGCACCATTTCTGTGGGTAGTCGTGTCTGGCGACCGTGCCAATGATGAGGGCAATATATGTCCCCACCTACCACACCGGTGAGCATTGATGCCCGACCGAAGAAGAAGAAAAGAAGAGATCAGACGTGTGTGAGCCACACGGTGAAGCGTAGAAGAAATGCGAAAGCTCGGAATACCTGTCCGCTCTCCTCGTTGAAGAGACGTAGAACCTGCTCCCTGATCACGTCCTTCTCGGCATCAGGTATCGACCTTGGGGAGGAGAGAACAAAGGCGCAAGGTCAGCCGGTGTGCTGTGTGCTGTGTGCTGTGTGCTGTGTGCTGTGTGCTGTGTGCTGTGTGCTGTGTGCTGTGTTGCCTTCAAGGTGAAGAGAAGATGCGTACTCTTTGCTCTTCCAGTTCTTGGAGACGGCGTTCTTGAGGGCGATGACGGCGATGAAGCGCAGCTCCTGCGGCACTGTCTTGTTTGCCACAATGGACTGCAGGTATTGTAAAGAGAGGCCTCGGCTTGGTTAGAAGATGCAAACAAACCCACCCCGGACACAAAAAATAATAGTGGGCCACCAAAAAATAATCTGAGAATAGGCAATCGGAAGGGAATGTGGATTGGGGGGGGGGCAATACAAGAAGGAGCGAGGCAAATCCAGGCACGGACTCGTAGGCCAGCAGCTGCTGTTCGGCGGGCTTGCGCTGAGCATCGTCGTGGCTCACGGTGAGCGGCAGAAGGCGGTAGACCACTCCTGCATCCAATTGAGGCTTCGGCTGCTGTTCCATCTCTCCCTTCAGTGAGTCACTGCCCCCACAAGTTCCGATGAAGGCCTGGGCTCGTGATGAGGCTCAAAAGAAAAAGTAATGCAGAAAGATCAAACAAATAAATATTATTCTTTTTTTAATTTTATTTTCTTTTGCTCTTTTCTGTGTGAGATTCCTCTAATTGAGCAACATTCAATCCTCGCAAACGACATCAGACAAGATCTGCCGTAGAGGAAGGGGCGAGCCAGGATGAGTGGCATGAACAAGAAGAAGCTGCTGAAGTTCGTGAAGGGCTTCCGAGGCCGAGCGAAGAATTGCCCGAGCGTGGCGAGGGAGCGCGCCTACAAGGCCCTCCAGTACGCCTTTGTGGGCCGCAAGCTCAAGAAGAGGCTCTTCCGCGAGACCTGGATCCAGCAGATTAATGCCGCTACGCGAATCCACGATCTCTCCTACTCGCGCTTCATGCAAGGATGCGTCCTCTCCGATGTGAAGCTCAATCGAAAGATGCTCTCCGAGCTGGCCATCTACGAACCCTACTCGTTCTCCGCGGTGACCAAGCTCGTGGGCGAACGGTTAAAGAAGGAAGAAGTGGCGAAGGAGGTCGAGCGGCGAGCCGCGGCCAAGAAGAACATTCATCCCGGCAACAGGGACCTCACCGCCGACCAGAAGGAGTGGCTTCTCGCTCAAAAGCTCAAGGAGATGCAAATCGTCTAAAAATTCGTAATCTCCTCATAAACCCTCTCCCATCTCCCTGGACCCAATTTGCCCTATTTAGTGATTTTAGCGTAGATTTAAATTATAATAGTTATTATTTCATTGTTTTTATTTATCACTTCGAACTCAGTGTGTCAAGAAGATGATGGAGTTTGTGGCCACCGAGGCAGCCTTCCCGGCCTTGCCCTCTCACCTCGTCGCCGGCTCTGCCTATGCCGACCTTCCCGCCCATCCGCTCGGTGTTCGCCCGCTGCCCTCCGGCGCCCGCCGTCTCGGCCACCTCCACTCCCATCACGGCCACGGCCACGGCCACGGCTCGTCCGACGCTCACGCAGATGATGGAGATGAAGAATCGCCCGAAGATGAGGAATCGCCGGAGCAAGATGATGAAGATGAAGATGAAGATGAGGGCGCTGATGAGGAGGAGGACGATGAAGAGGAGGAAGAAGTTGAAGTGGACGACGAGTGCCGGAAGTCGGGGCTGGGCGCGTTCGCCGAGCTGGACGACGGCACCCTGTTCCTGATCCTGCAGCAGCTGCCGCAGGAGGACCTCCTCACGCTGTCCCTCGTCAGCCGCGCCTTCTACGCCTTTGCCGAGGACGACCAGCTGTGGAAGAACTTCGTCCTCCACCGCGGCGTCGGCAACTGTACGTTTTTACTGCTCGAAGCCACCGCCGCCTCTCGATCGCTGCTGCCCAGCGCGCTGCGATTGCCGCACGGCTTTGGCTCCATGCGAGCGTCAACACTCACTGGACGATTCCCGGTGTTGATGTTGTGTATGTCCCATGATGCAGGCAGCGACAGAGACATAGAGGACTTCTGCTACAAAGGTGCGCCGTCACGACGGCGTGTGTTTATAGTGTTGTGTTGAGTGTTAGGCATCTTGGCTGGCAGGCGCCGCGCACACGCGCACGCACCACCGCACTCACATGCGTACCAGTTCCTCAATTCCCGACGGATGTTGTGTCGTGTGTCTTGGTGCACAGGAACGTGGAAGCGCACGGTGTTGATGAAGAAGGACCGACCTGTCGATAGGCCCTACCAACCCGTTTCTGTCAAGGTCACGTGGGTACCTTGAGGTTGTCCTGCACCGACTCGGATTCGGTCTCGCGGATGAACTCCTCGGGGTCGTCCTTCCACTCCTCCAGCTCCTCGGGCGTGAGGACGAAGTAGCGGGTGATCAGCACCTTGCACAGGTTGAGGAGCACGTCGGGGGTGAAGAGCGATGCGAGCAGTTTGTTGGCCTCGATCACATTCTCGTTGGCCACCTGCTTCTTGGTGACCACCTTGTACTGCGTCTGCACGAGCACGTTCCTCATGAAGACCATGCAGCTCACCACAAAGCGCTCTTTAACACACGATCGCAACCGCACACACACACACACCACACAGCACGCACGCACACACACACACAACCGCAGACGCACGCACGCATATGTGATCTCACCTGGTGTATGGCAGGCTTCTACTCGGACCTGCTCTACGGGTGGTGGTACTACGCCAACGTGGACCCCATGCAGTGGTGCCAAGTGCACGACGAGAAGGAGATCGACCGACGGAGCGGGCTGTCCGTGCAGCAGTTCATCGACGAGTACGAGTCGAAGAACAAGCCCGTCATGCTCACCGACGTCGTCTCCAGGTGAGTGTGACCTCACCCGGTTCTGCTCACGCGCTCCTCCGCACCCTCCGCTCACTCGTGTATCGTGTCGTGTGTCGTGTGCTTGTCGTGTCGTGTCGTGATGACGTCCGCGTGTTGTGTTGACAGCTGGCCAGCTGCCAAGGCGTGGACCAAGGAGAACCTGTTGAAGCGTTTCGGATCGGCCATGTTCAAGACGGACTCCTACAACGATGACGTGCGTTTGAGTTTTGTTTTGTACCCAGAGGCTGAACACTCAGCACCGACACTCTGCGCGGAAATGTGTGTGTATATTATCAGGGCGAAAAGATAACTATGAGCCTGGCCAACTACTTCACCTACTCCGGTACGTCCAGTGTAGGTTCCAGTGCACGACACACGCCATTCGCTCTAAACACTCTCACGCGCAGAGCTGATCAAGGACGAGTCTCCGCTCTACCTGTTCGACAGCCAGTTTGGCGAGAAGGTCCCCGCGCTGCTGGAGGAATATCAGGTACACGGCACCAAGTCACAACTGAGGTGGGCACGAACAACAGCACACGACACACACGACACACACGACACACACGACACAGACACCCGCAGGACCGTGCGACCAACGAGATGTTGACCGATGAGCGATCGCGCAGGTGCCGGAGTACTTCAGGGAAGATCTGTTCGCCGCGATGGGCAGCACGCGCCCGGACTACCGCTGGGTCATCGTGGGGCCGCCGCGTTCCGGCTCCGCTTTCCATCAGGGTAGAGAGAATCACACACACACACACACACACACACACACCACCGCACACACACGTTGCTAACCTCGAAGGTCCCCCCGACGCGTTCATTCTTGCAGATCCGAACCGCACTGCTGCGTGGAATGCGTTGATTTCGGGCCGCAAGCGGTGGATCATGTTCCCGCCCCACGTCCTGCCGCCGGGCGTGGAGAAGGACGAGCACGGCAACACGCTTCCCATGTAGGTGCCCTCCCTCTCTCTCCTTTGTCTGCATGCGCGGCACTGGAATGTAACGCACACACAGTGCGGACTCTGTGATCGGGTGGTACATCAACTACTACGAGGAGCTCCAGGAGGAGCGTGCGCTGGGCAAGGTCGACTTTGTCGAGTGCATCCAGTACCCGGGCGAGCTCATCTTCGTTCCCGAGGCACGCACACACGACACACATCGCACACACGACACACACGACACGCACAATACACAGACACTTACGCGAACAAATGTGTGCTACAGGGCTGGTGGCACATGGTGCTCAACCTGGACGAGACGATCGCGGTGACGCAGAACTTCGTGTCGTCGCAGAACCTGTTCGACGTCTACGCCTTCCTGCACGACAGCGCCGAGATGCGCTACCTGTTCGACCCGTTCGTCGCCAGCATGCGTGCGCACTCGCCCGCACACGCCGCACTCATCGAATCGGCCGCGTCGCGCTTCACCTCGTGCACGGCGCGCCATGCAGCCGGACCCAAGGAGTTCGTCAAGGGCACACCGCACTTCTGCCTCACGTGCGATCCCGAGCGCGAGCGCGTGTGCTGTCGCGCGTGTGCGGTCAAGTGCCACGAGGGACACGACGTGCAGCGGTGTCCCCAGGAGGCCCGCTTCTACTGCGACTGCGGCAGCGGCGAGCTTCTGGCGAGCGGCTGTCTCGCCCTATGAGCCCGGGCGTAGCACGCACGCAATTCATCTTCGATCGAAGAGAGTCATAGAAAACCGAGCTACAAAGAAAATCACATGTACGCAGCTACGCAGCTAGCTGTACAGACAATGTTCAATGACAGCTAGTGTGAGACACAACACACATTCATGAATTTTATTTTGTGTTTCCCCAACCGTTTTCTTTTTTCACTGCCGGGCCACAAGATGGAGAAGCACACATTGGCAACTCTCGTGCACCCATACCGTGGCCACTTTGGGCAAATGGCTGCCTACCACCACTGGGGTATGTCTTGCTTGTGGGTAAATGAACTCCTTTTATATTAATTAAAATAACTAATAAAAAATGCAGCAATGAGCAAGGTCCTGGCAGTGGTGAAGGACATCCCGGATGAAGCGTACCACAAGGACATGGGCCTCTTCTTCCATTCCCTCCATGCCACCCTCAACCGTTCGTGCTCGCTCCCCCCGCACAACACTACGCTAAATTTATTTTAAATTTATTTTCTTTTCTTCTTCGCAGACATCCTGCTTGCCGACCGGCTGTGGTACGGCCGCTTCGTTGGGCAGCAGATCAGCATCACGGGCCTGGACCAGCAACTGGTGGCCGATCGGCACCAGCTGAGCGACGCGCTTTTGCAGCAGGTACAGACCCTCCCTCTCGCTCCTTTGTCTGATGGCTGACCGAGTTGACCATCGCTGGTTGGTGTGTGGTCGCAGGCGACTGCCTGGGTCGAGCTGGTGTCTGCCCTGTCGGATCAGGAGCTTCAAGTACGTTCTTGGGTTTGTGAGTGGGACTAGAGCCAGCGATCAATGTGACTGAAGCTGTGGCCACAGGGCGAGTTCACCTACCGTGACACCAAAGGCCACGAACTCACCCGGCTACGGGGCGAAGTACTCGACCACGTCTTCAATCAGTACCTCCCGCCCAACAACACATTGCCGAGAACGTAGTTGGTGTACTTCTCACTCACTCACTGCTGTCACCGCTCACACAGCGGCACGCACCACCGAGGCCAGCTCAGCGCCGCGATGACCCAGCTGGGCTTTGGTTGACAGGCCTACGCTCTCTTTCTTTTGCCCGGGTTCTGATGGTTCTGATGCTCACCTTCTTGTCCACCGCCAACAAACTAAACAACGCAGAGTGGCCCCAGATCGACCTGCTGTACTTCCTCCCAGAGTGGCAGACCATGAAGGCCCAAGGCCAAGCAAGCAAATAACGCGACGAGTTGACTCAAGAATGGTACGAAAAGTGCCAATAGAGCGGCAGCACCCGACTGGCGCGGGGCCGGCTTGGCGAGATTATTTTGCCGGGATCAGGTGGCGGCACACGCAAAGAGGCTAGCGCGATTTTCCATTGGCCATCGCACTCTCGTATTTTTTGGATCTGATTTCTGGTTGGTCGCGTTTTTTGATCAGCCGCGAATTGTGCAAGTGGTGGGGTACTTCAAAAGGCACGAAACCCTACAAAACCCCACAACCTCAGGCACAGCACTCGACCTATCCATCTTGCACACAAGCAGCTACCAGCCACCACCCTTTGCCTCGTCTCACCATGGATAACGGCAAGGCCGCACAGAAGCGCCTGGATGATGACTCCTCCAGTGACGACCTGAGCGACAACTCGAGCAGCACCTCAGTTCGCTCGGCCGCCGTCGCTGGCAACGACTCGAGCGTACGCACATACACCATGTTATCTCTCTCTCTATATATATATCGTTCCTAAACTCACAGCACACGCGTATAGGACGAAGAGGACTCGGAGCTGCGCATTCAAGTGAACGACCAGACGGTCCTGCTGCGCGACCACATTGCCAAGCAGAAGAAGGTGACCGCGCCCAACTACCACCCGATCGAGGTGGCGGTGTCGCACCTGACCTGCACGGTCAAGGCGGCGCCTCCGCAGAAGACCCAGACCACGGTCGCCACCCAGCTCAACTGCCTGGCCCAGGCCAAGGCCAAGAAGGAGCCCATCGACATCCTCCACGATGTGAACTTCTTTCTCCTGCCTGGCCAGATGACCCTCTTGCTCGGCGCTCCCGGTACCCTTTTTAATTCCTCTTTTTTTATTATTGAAAATCTCCTCGCTATTTTCGTATTCTTGCGCGCTCTTTATTTTTTGATTTTTACTGGCAAAAATCAGGCGACAGGAAAGAAAGAAAATTATGGTTTCCTTAACATTTATTATGACGTGCAGGGTGCGGCAAGAGCACGCTGCTGAAGCTGCTCTACGGCAACCAGAAGGCGGGCAAGAGAAGCGGCACGATTCTGTTCAACGGCAAGGACCCGCACGATGGCAACTACCACCGCTCGGTCAACTTCGTGCCCCAGCAGGACACCCACATTGGTACTTTCTTCGTTTAACCTTTTTGCTTGATGACGCGCGTGAGCTTTCCTAACACAACACCACACACTCACACGCAACGCAGCTCAGTTGACGGTCAAGGAGACGCTTCGATTCAGTGCCGATTGTCAGATGGGCGATTGGCTTCCGAGCAAGGAAAAGCAGATGCGCGTCGACTCCATCCTGCAGGTGCTGGGCCTCTCGCACCGGGCCAACACCGTGGTCGGTGACGCGCTCCTGCGCGGCGTGTCCGGCGGCGAAAAGAAGCGCGTCACGATCGGCGTCGAGGCCGTCAAGGACGCCTCCATCTTCCTGCTCGACGAGCCCACGACCGGCCTCGACTCCTCGGCTTCGTACGACGTCCTGCGCGCCGTGCGCCTGCTGGCCGACATGGAGGCCACGGTGCTGGCATCGCTGCTCCAGCCCAGCTATGAGGTGTTCAGCCTGTTCGACAACGTGCTCATCCTGTCGCACGGCGAGGTGGCCTTCTTCGGCACGCGCCAGGAGGCGATGGAGCACTTCAACTCCCTCGGCTACAGCTGCTCGCAGAACACCAACCCGGCCGAATTCCTACGTACGTGTACCACACACACCACACACATACACACACACACACAACTCACGTGTGTGCGGAATGCAGAGGAGGTGGCGGAGAGTGGGGCGGGTATTGTGGCCAACCCGCTCAAGTACCGCGCTGACGCCGAGTACGACGAGGAGAAGGGCGCGGAGAACGACGACTTCCACTGGCTCACGCCCGCAGAGTTTGTCGACGCCTACAAGCAGTCCAAGTACTACGCGCGCACCATCAGCGAGCTCGAGAAGATGACCGGCGGCTCGTCTTCGTCGTCGCAGGCCTCGTCGCGCCTATCGGACAGCGACGCGGTGGAGCACAACGAGAAGCAGTACGCGCGGTCGTCGGCCAAGCAGTTCTTGCTCTTGGCCAAGCGGGCCTTCACCAAGGAGTGGCGCGACATGACCACCAACCGATCGCGCGTGATGAGCGCCATCCTCATCTCCCTCATCACCGGCACCCTCTTCCTTCGTCTCGGCAATCACCAGGTACGTGTCGTGCGTGTTGTGTGCTGTGTTGAAGCGAAGCTAAATCGCGCGGCTCGATTGATGAATGTATGTAGGATGACGCTCGTACCAAGCTGGGCTTGACGTTCACGATCATGGCCTACTTCTCCTTCTCCGCGCTCAACGCGCTTCCGGGCATCATCGCCGATCGGGCGGTCTACTACTACCAGCGCGACGGCAAATACTACAAACCGCTGCCCTACCTCCTGTCCAACATTCTCGCCGAGGTACTGTTCGTTTTGTTTGTTTATTGTCGTCCTTGTTATTATTATTCACTCAACCTTTCTTGCTTGTACGCAGATTCCCATGACTGTGATAGAAACGCTGCTGTTTTGCAGCATAACGTATTGGATGACTGGTTTGAACTCAGGCGGTGATCGCTTCATCTTCTTCCTTCTCATCTGCGGCGCATACTACTTCGTACGCTTTGTTTCCTCTCACTCTCTGCATGCCCCTGCCTGCTTATCGCCTTCTTTTTCCCCCAATGTTCGCAGATGACCCGCGCGTTCAACCGGTTCATTGCTTGCATTGCACCCGACTTGAATGCGGCCCAGGGCATCTCTCCGGTCCTCACTGCACTCTCGATCCTCTTGGGCGGCTACATGATCACCAGGGTGCGGACTCAAAATCACCAAATCACGAACACTGTGCGGATTCTCACAACTAACAAACCTGTATGACCAATCAACAGACTCAAATACCTGGCTGGTGGATCTGGGCTTACTGGATGAACCCAGCAGTATGTCTCCTTCCTCTTCTAGTAGCTCTAAACATCATCTTCAACATCATTTCTCACCCAAAAATCCTCCCAACAGATCTACGGCTTCCAGGGCCTGGTCGCCAACGAATTCTGGGGCAGCACCTACTGGTGCTCTCCCGACGAGCTCAGCCCGCCTCCCGACAGAACCCCCAACTTCAACCTCCCCTATCCCCAGGGCTATGCCGGTAACACACACACACACACACAACACACACACACACACACACACGATACTGATCAACTGTCAACCAACACCAACAGGTAATCAGATGTGCGGCATCACGAGCGGCACTGACTATGCTGTCAATGAGTTCGACGTGTGGAACTATTCGTGGATCAAGTGGGTCTTCCTGGCCGTGATCTGCTGCTACTGGCTCATCTGGACCGTGCTCGCCTTCCTGGCCCTCCGCTTCGTCAGGCACACGCCGCCTCCGCCGCCGCGCATGCAAGAGAAGAAGGAGTCCGACGACACAGAGCTCGCCGACTTCGACATCCAAGAGGTCAAGAAAGAGGCCGCCCACAAGCGCATGAGCAAGAAGGGTAACTCCCAACAACAACAACAACAGCATCACCATCAACAACAACCCAAAACTAATAGTTTCTGTTTTAATCTTATTAGGGCACAAGAGCAAGCGCAA
Source organism: Acanthamoeba castellanii str. Neff (assembly GCF_000313135.1). Classification (NCBI taxonomy): domain Eukaryota; phylum Discosea; order Longamoebia; family Acanthamoebidae; genus Acanthamoeba; species Acanthamoeba castellanii. The sequence continues at coordinate 111,420 of NW_004457606.1, forward strand.
CCCGCCGGTGGACAAGGGAGCCTACCTGTCGTGGAGCAACCTGAACTACTCGGTCTTTGTGCGCAAGGGCATCAAGAAGAACGAGCTGCAGCTCCTTCATGACGTGTCGGGCTACGTCAAGCCGGGCATGATGCTGGCGCTCATGGGCTCGTCGGGCGCCGGCAAGTCGACGCTGATGGACGTCCTGGCGCGCCGCAAGACCGGCGGCAAGACCACGGGCGATATTTTGATCAACGGCCGCAAGGCCGACAGCAGCCTCAACCGCATCATCGGCTACGTCGAACAGCAGGACATCCACAACCCCTCCCAGACTGTCCTCGAAGCGCTCGAGTTCAGTGCCATCGTACGTTCCTCCATCTTTTTTTTAAAAAAAACAATTTATTGGCTTATATTTGCTTATTTTATGTATATTGCAGTTTCAATACTCATATTTACGTTCTATTTGGAATATAGTGCCGTTTGCCGCATACGATTCCGGTGGAGCAGAAGAAGCAGTACGCGCGCAGCCTGCTGTCGATCCTGGGCCTGGAGAAGCAGGCCGACATGGTGATCGGCAACAACATGCAGGACGGCATCTCCGCCGATCAGCGCAAGCGCGTCACCATGGGCGTCGAGATGGCCGCCGACCCGGCCATCCTCTTCCTGGACGAGGTATGTTGCCGCATATGTTGCATTCCTCATCCCAGCCAGCAACATTCCTAACCATTATTGTTGCACATTCCTCGAATTATGCGCAGCCGACGTCGGGTCTGGACTCGTTTGGCGCCGAGCGCGTGATGAAGGCCGTGCAGAACATCTCATCCCGCGGCACGCCGGTGGTGTGCACCATCCACCAGCCCTCGGCCACCATCTTCGGCCTGTTCACCCACCTCCTACTGCTCAAGAAAGGTACGGACACAACACACGACACGACACACGAGACCGACACGACACGACACACGCCAACATTCCTCGCGTTTTCATTGCAGGAGGGTACACGACCTACTTTGGGCCGATCGGCGAGCGACCGGGCGACTGCTCGATCATGCTCGACTACTTCTCGAGCGCGCTCGGCCGCCAGCTCAAGCCCTTCCAGAACCCGGCCGAGTTCATCCTCGAAGTCACCGGCGCCGGTACCCAACCCCGCCTTTCTTGAGTTGAAACCCAATGGACAGCCGTTGCTGACGTCAGCGACCACGCGTGATTGGCCACTGCGCGACGTCGCCAGGCATCTCGGGCGCCCAGAAGAAGAAGGACGAGAACGGCGAGGACATCGCGCCCAAGACCGGCGAAGATGATGTGGCCGTGGCGGCCTTCAGAGACTCCAGCTTCAACAAGGAGACTCAAGAAGGTACGCACGGCGACACGACACACGACACACATGTCATCGCACACACACCGCACACACATCGCACACACACACACTCATTCCTTAATTTTTAGCGCTGGAGAAGGGCATCTACCCGATGAACGAGGAGACCAACGAGCGCTCGGGCAAGATGCGCCGGAAGTGGAAGCAGATGAAGGCCAAGATGCAGGGCCGCTACGCCACGCCGTTCTACGTGCAGCTGTGGGAGCTCATCAAGCGCTCCTTCCTCCAGTACTGGCGAACGCCGCCCGATTTCATGTCCAAGATCACCTCACCGCTCCTCATGGGCCTCATCATGGTACGTCTATGATGCCGTGTGTCGCGTGTCGTGTCGTTTGTCGTGTGCGGCGGGCGGCGTTCTTACGTGTGCGGGGCTACAGGGAACTCTGTTTTTGCAGCTGGACGATGACCAAGCGGGCGCCACGGAGCGGGCTGCGGTTATCTACTTCTCTCTGATCATTTGCAACCTGACGTCCATGCGTAAGTGCCCCTCCAAGGCTTCTCTGCATCGAACACACGACACACACAACACGCACACACCGCAGCACACACGACACACACGCACACACCGCAGCACACACGACACACAACCGCTAACCTTGCGCGGTTGGTCGATGCAGAGCTCCTGGCTCGAGTGGTTGTCGACCGGGCGGTGTTCTACCGCGAAAACGCGTCGCGAACCTACAACAGCATGGCCTACGCCGTCACCATGATCGTCGTCGAGTGGCCCTTCTGTCTGATCGCCGCGGTCCTCTATGTGTAAGTCCCACAATTCCCTTTTCATCTCACCACCCCACGCTCTTTGCTCACCACACACACACACACACACCACAACACAACACAGTATTCCGGTCTACTTCATTGTGGGCTTCCAGTACGACGCGGGCAAGTTCTGGATCTTCTTCGCCGTGATGCTCCTCAACTTCTTGATCTCCGTTGCGCTGGTCCAACTCCTGGCCCTCCTCGCGCCCAACATGATCCTGGCCAACTCGCTCTGCGCCATCGCCTTCACCGTCTTCGCCCTCTTCTCCGGCTTCCTCATCTCCCGCGAAAACATTCCCGACTGGTGGATCTGGATGCACTATCTCGGTTCGTGTCGCGTGTCGTGTGCGTGTGCGTGTGCGTGTGCGTGTGCGTGTGCGTGTGCCGTGTGCCGTGTGCCGTGTGTCGTGTGCGTGTCAAACTGACATGAGAGTTGTGTGCAATTGCAGATATCAACATGTATCCGCTGGAGTTGCTGGTGGCGAACGAGATGGACGGGCTCAATCTGCACTGCTCTGGCAGCCAGTACCTGCAGGTCCCCATCAGCGGAACCGACAACACCATGCCCTACTGCCCCATGACCCAGGGCTCCGACTTCTTGGACTCGGTACCACTCCTCTCACCACACAAGACGACACACACTCACACACTCACACACTCACACACACTACGAACACGAACGATATCTTGGCTGACGCATCACACAAAATAAACAATGCAGGTTGACTTTGACAAGGACAACATGCTGCGCGATGGCCTGGTGTTCATCGGCTTCTACCTGGCCTTCGTCGCCGGCGTGATGATGACCATCAAGTTCGTTCGCCACCAGAACAGATAATCATCGTTTTCCCTGACACCCCACATTTATTTGTCTAATTTCAATCAGTCCAAAAATGCAAATATATTTATTCTCAAAACATAATTACATATTTACATAATTACCAAATTTTTGCACTTTTTGGTCGCCATGCCCCTACGAAGAACAGCGAATCGGGCACGGGACGTTTGGCTTGGCTTCCAGTTCGTCCAGTTCTCTCCCGAGGTTCTGCGGGGAAGCCAGGTCTTCCGCCCGCCACTTCTCCGTTTTGTTCGCAGCACACGCAACACGCAGTGCCATCGCAGTGCAAGTCCGTGGTACGCGCGCACCCCACCAGCCGCCAGCTCGGGGCCCACATTCTTCACGTCATACTCGCGCGCGCGCGCAAGCTCTGTATTGTCTGCATCATCTCCGCACCGCACACACCACTCATTCAATCTTTCCTTCTGCACACCAAAATCGTTTGCAGGTACGTCCGATCCCAGTGACACACGCACACGCGGCCATCATCTCGCAGGCACAGCTTTGAGATTCTTCAAATCGCTCCATGATCTCACCCCAATCCCGAAATCTCGAGCCATCTTGGGGATTTTGCCCATCTCAAAGCGATTTTGCAAATGGTTCATGGATGAAATAGCTTCATCTCACACTCGATCTACTCGTCCCGCGTGGCATCTCCTTCCGCAGATCTCTTCAGACATCCATTGAACGTTCAACGAAAAGATGGCGAAGCGCGCGTTGGTCTCAGTGCACAACAAGGAGGGTCTGGTCGAGTTCTGCCAGGGCCTGGCCGGGCTCGGCTTCGAGATCGTGAGCACCGGCGGCACCCACGCCACCCTCGAGAAGGCCGGCGTGCCCGTGGTCCAGGTGGCCCAGCTCACCTCCTTCCCCGAGATCCTCGGCGGCCGCGTCAAGACCCTCCACCCCGCCGTACGCCCCTTTCTCTTTATTATTATCATTTCTAAATATAAAGATATATATATATAGATATAAAGATATATATATAAAGATATATTTTTATTTACACTCATATTCATATTTTTGTTTTTGTACTAATTTTTTGTTTATTTATAAACCAAAAAAAAAGATTCATGGAGGCATTTTGGCCAAGCGCACGCCGGAGCACCTGGAGGAGCTCAAGAAGCACAACCTCGCCACCATCGACATCGTCGTCTGCAACCTCTACCCCTTCCAGGAGGTACCCCTGCCACCCTCTTCCCCGCTCACGAGCCCAAGTCCACGCAACTCACCGCACACACCGCACACACCGACACACGACACGACACGCACAGACGGTGCGTAAGGAGGGTGTGACAGAGGGCGAGATCGTGGAGCAGATCGACATCGGCGGCGTGACGCTGCTGCGCGCGGCGGCGAAGAACTTTGAGTCGGTGCTGGTCGTGTGCGACCCGGCCGACTACGCGGGCGTGCTGGCCAAGCTCCAGGCCGGCGGCAGCGGCGCCGACGCGGGCGCCGTGCCGACGGTCGACCGCAAGCGGTTCGCGCTCAAGGCCTTCCGCCACACCGCCACCTACGACAGCGCCATCTCCCAGTGGCTCTCGGGCTCGCTCGAGGAGGGCAAGAGCGACGTACGCACCGCACCGCACCGCACACACCGCACGCACCGCACACATAGAACTAACCGTGTGTCGTGTCGTGTCGTGTTGATAGTCACTGCCCGGGCAGATCGCGCTCACGGCGGAGAAGGTCGAGACTCTTCGATACGGCGAGAACCCGCACCAGCAGGGTACGACACGACACGACACGACACATGGTCGTTTTGGCTCACGTGGGTTGTTGTGTTGTGTACGATCAGGTGCGCTGTACCGGTGGAGCGGCGCCGACGCCCCGTTCGAGCAGGTGTCGGGCAAGGAGCTGTCGTACAACAACATCCTGGACCTCGACGTGGCCTACGCGATCGTTCAGGAGTACAGCGACCCGTGCGTGGTCGTCATCAAGCACAACACGCCCTGCGGCATCGCCACCGACCCCAACATCATCACCGCCTACCAGAAGGTATTTATTATTATTATTATTACCATTATTCTTATTATTTGCTATTTTTTGCTCTCTGTATCAATTATTTATTGATTACTACTAATATTATTATTATTATTATATTATATTATTATTTATCAATTGTGTTGATATATTAACGATTATTATGGGATGTAGGCGTTCGAGTCGGACCCGGTGTCGGCGTTCGGTTCGATCATCGCCATCAACAGGGAGATCACGGTTGAGCTGTGCGAGGCCATCGGTACGTGATGCGTGCGACGCGCGTGCGCTGGTCTGTGTGGTGCGCCCTAAGCGTCGCTGACAACACCACCACACGCCACACGCGACCCTGCAGGCAAGCTGTTCCTGGAGGTGCTGGTCTCGCACGCCTACACGCCGGAGGCCCTCGAGTGGCTGGCCAACAAGAAGAAGAACTGCCGCGTGCTCATCGCCAAGAACGACGTCATCCGCAGGCAGCGCGCCACCCAGGAGGGCAGCCTGGTCGTCCGAAGCGTCTTCGGCGGCCTCCTCGTCCAGACCCCCGACGACAAGGGTACTCCTGACCACATGTTTGTATGGACACAACATGACACGACACACGGCTTACCGCACACGACACGACACGACACGACACGCGTAGGAACGGAGGTGAAGAGCCAGTGGAAGGTGGTGTCCAAGAAGCAGCCGACGCCCGAGATCGAGGCCGGTCTGGCGTTCGCGTGGCTGGCGTCGAAGCACGTCAAGTCCAACGCGATCGTGCTGGTGCAGGGCACGTCGACGGTGGGCATCGGCACGGGCCAGCCCAACCGCGTTGACTCGGTCGTGCAGGCCGCCAAGCGGGCTGGCGACAAGGCCCAGGGCAGCTTGCTGGCCTCCGACGCCTTCTTCCCCTTTGCCGACGGTATCGAGGAGGCCGCCAAGGCCGGCGTCATCGCCGTCATCCAGCCCGGCGGCTCCATCAGGTTTGTACACGACACACACGACACACACGACAGACGACACGACACGCACCCAACCGCACACACTCATGTTGCTTGCCGGCGCGTTCAGGGACGAGGACGTCATCGCCAAGGCGGACGAGCTGGGTCTGGTGATGGTCTTCACCGGCGAGCGTCACTTCAAGCACTGATGCCCTCATCTCTCTCTTCTTAACGAATACACTCCTTTTGCTTTCAACACGACGCGACACGACACGACACGACACGCACGCACACGAGAATCTCTCATGATGGGCGTCAACCCGCCTGGGTCAGTGGGAAGTCGTCGTCTTCTTCTTCCTCTTCATCAGCATCGTCGTCTTCGTCGTCAATCGCCCTGTCCTTGCCCTTGTCGATGATGACGGCGGCGGCGGCGGGCCTGGGCCGGGGCTGGACAAAGTGCATCTGCGAGAGGGTGACCTGGCGGCGGATCTGGAGGATGCGCGACTCGAGCTGCTCCTCGCCGGCGCACAGCTTGAGGAGCGGCGTCAGCAGGTGCGCAATCACGCGCGTGTCGAAGCTCTGCCCGAGCAGCTTGTTGCGCTGGGCCTTCGTGAGGATGTACACGCGGCCGTTGATGTCCCTCCCCTCCTTCGTGTACTCTGCGCGTGGCCAAGGTCGTCAGCTCAGAGCCTCACACACACGACACACACGACACACACGACACACGACACACGACACACGACACACGACACACACCTCGCTCGTTCGAATCTTTGGTGCGAAAGCCGAGGATGCGCTCCATTTCGGTGGCTTTGAGTGACCGGCACTTGTCCTGTCCCTTGATCTTGATGGTGTTGTAGCGCTTGAGGTCCTGCGGACGGGCAAGAAGCTCCTCGAGCGACTTCTTCAGGTACTCCATGGTGGCATTGTGGGTCGTGATACACCCGCCCACCAGCACCAACGCCTCGCCGTCCTGCACACGACACACGACACACGACACACAGCACACACGACACGACACGACACAAACGTCAGTCAGACACACGACACACGACACGACACACAGCACTCAAGACGACACGCGCGTACTTGGCTGAGCAGCTCCTGGAAGGTGGCTTTGGGGAGGGCATTGATGTTGCGCGGGATGTTGTGCCAGTAGTAGCGATTCCGGCGCACGTTGGTGATGTCCTTGCTGTCGATCCTCACCGGCTCCACGCCCATGCAATCTGTCGACCCCACCACACCAACCACGCCGACCACACCAACCGACCACACCGACCACACCGACCACACCAACCACACCAACGACACGTCAGCAATTGTCGGTGTGTGCGCCACGGTGTAGTGTGGCGAGTGTTGACGGGGACGAGAGAGAGCGCACCTGAGATTTTGGTTTTGTCTTTGCGGCTCATGGAGGCCACGTTCTCGAGCAGAAAGAAGACGTTGTGGCTGTCGCTGTTGCACAGGCGACGCAGGTCCTGCAAAATCCTGAACGTTCACCCACGCACGCAACACACGTCGAAAAAATAATAGATAATAATAATAATAATAATAAATAATAAATGAGCAATAAATAATCAAAATAATAATAAATAAAAAAGCAGTGGTGAGGGGATTACCGCAGGAAATCGTAGAAGTGGTAGCTCGAGCCCTCGGGGCAGTCAAGGCCTTTCTTTTTGCCCAGGACCGAGAGATCTGTAGCCGGCTCGCGCTTGTTTGAGTGCACGCCACGTCACGCGCACACGTCACGCACGCCACACAGGACACGCCACGCAGGCAGTGAGTACCGGTACAAGGCGAGCCGCCGATGAAGAGGTCGACGGGTCCTACAGTGCGCACTGGGAATGGGAAACACGCAAGACGTCAGTTGTTGGCCGGTTTCTTTCCGCTCGAGAGTTCGCAAAGAGCGAAGCTTGAGTCGGGGCGCAGCACCGATGTCCTCCAGGTCCGCCGTGGTGATTTTCTCAACGCAGCCCAGGTAGCGAATGTAGGGGTGTTCCTCAGGCGGAAAATTGGCCCGCACCACGTCCATCGCCAGCTGCACTCAACAAACGAGGAATCAATTAGAATAATAATAATAAGATTGATCTAAACGCGATGACGTGTGGCTGCGCGTGTTGCGCGAGTTGCGTTGCGTACGGGATCCTTTTCGACGACGAAGTAGGCTTTGACCCGAATGCCGAGAAGCTTGAGCGCCCGGAGCGCGCCTGCTATTCCGTCAAAAAGCGAAAACACCACCAACTCCTCTGTTCGCGCACCACAACACACACACACCAGAAGAATAGGTTTAGCCCACGCCCGAGTCGACGCACACCTGTACGGGTGCGTGTCGCGCGCAAAGCGGTGCAAGGGGGTTGTACTTTCGCACAGCTGCTTGCATTGAGTGAGAACAACCTCGAGCTGGTTGATATCTTGTGTAAGGTCTTCTTCGCTGTCGGCTTCGGCTTCCGCTTCGTCTTCGTCTTCGCTTTCGTTTTCGTTGTCGCCAATCCGCTGACTCTTCGCTCTTTGACTTTGGTGCTGCGATAGCCGTTGGGACTGCTGGAATTCGCACCGGTCGAGCAGTTGACGCGCTTGCTCGTCCAGCGGCACAACGGGCGTCATCACCACCTTCGGCTTCGCGTGCTTTATGAAGAGCTCCACGAACTTCTTCTTGTGCTCCTCGCTCTTCCTGTGCTTCTTGATCCGCTCCTCCTCCGTCTCGATCGCCTCTTTCTTCGGGCGCCCTCGCTTTCTCTTGACCAGTTCGTCCTCTGCTTCGCTTTTGGCTTTCGCTTTCGCTTTCGTCACTTTTTTTGCTTTTGCTTTCGTTCTCTTGGCCGTCGTCGCAGCCTCCGCGTTCGTGCTCGCTTTTCGTTCTTCTTCGTCATCGTCGCTGCCGTCGACGTCGTCGTGCTTGGCCGTTTCGCTTTCCTCGGCTCGAGGGAAGGCCCTCGGGCTCTGGGGCGACGGCTGCGAGTCGGGCAGGGTCGGATCCGATTCCACCCGCTTGAGGTACCTCCGCTTGGCGCTCGTTCGTCGTTGGCCCGCCGACGAGTCTCCCTCCGATGGCTGGCTGCTCGGCAGGTCAGAGGGCTGACTCAGGTCCGACTCCCCCGCATCCTCTTCTTCCTCTTCGACGAGATGATGAAGCGCGTCGACGGTTTCTGCGACTGGCTGCTGCTGGAGCACTTCCTTGCTGGGCGAAGAAAAGCTTTCGTCTGCGTGTGTGCGTGTGCGGTGGTGCGTGTGCGTGTGTCAGCACGCGTGCGCAGTGCGCTGTGCGTGTGTCGTCGAGGAGATGCACGTACCGCCCGACGAGACAGTCGCGGTGGTATGGGTGGGAAGTGGAGGTGGTGGTGGAGGTGCTGTTGGTGAGGGATGCCGTCGCGTCCATTCTGCCCTGAACTGTCGGTAGGTGATATCGGCCACCTCGTCCTTCTTCACGCCCTCCAGCGACGTATAGATCGAGAACGGCGTGGTTTCCTTGAACGTCGATATGTTGTTCGTGTGTGGCTTGCCCTGCGAACACGTTTGATGCATCGATGCGCGCGCGTCAGCGTCTGCTCTCGGCCGAAGAAGTGTGAGGCGAGCAAATCAAAGCGCGGTACCGGTTTGGACTTGGGCGCGACCACTCGACCCAGGTTCTCCCAGGCGATCACGATCCCCAGGCGGCCGCAGAAGGCTGAGTCGGGCACCAGCCGCACCTGCACAACCTGCCGGCCGGCCTCGCTCAGCGCTGCGCGTGTATTGTTCAGAAAAAGGGGCGAGTGTACGTTCGTGAGCTTGACGGCGGCACCGACGACCAGCTTGGCGGCGACGTCGCTGTCTGTGGTGCCGGCAGGCACGGTGCCGGTCGGGTCGCGCAGCACGAACCGGGTCCAGCCACGCTCGGGCCTGCTGCTCTCCACAACGAACAGCACGTGGGCCACGGGCACGAAGGTGTTGGCTCGCATCGACTGGGCGTGATCCGCCGCGAGATTTGGGCCGAAAGGCGCAATGCCCTCCCATTTCAGCAGCTGCACCCAGGGGTAGAGCATGAATGGTCTGGTGTGGCCCAAAATCTCATCCGAGATGAGATGAAGATGTGAAGTAGAGGATGATTTTGAAGATAGTGTAGAAGATTTCGACTTTTGCCCTTAGAGAATTGGGCGATCTATGTGCAGGGGTGGGAGGGTACGAAGCACGCAGCCTTGCCTGCCGTGCGTCATGTTCCATTCGCAGATTTTGTGCTCTACGCACGCCTCGAATCGAACTCACACGTACGTGGTCCAAGCGATAAAACAAAATAAATTAAAAAAACAACAAAATCCTTTCCTTTCGATTCATTGAGGAGGCAAGATGAAGAACAAGAACATTTGGAACATGACGCATTTATTGAAGTTGTGAAAGGACAACGACAAGACCATGATGGGGCCCACTGTTCGGGCTTGGCTAAGCGAAGCGCACCATCTGGAGAGGGAAGAAAGGACGTGAGAACAAGGTCGAAAAGACGGATAGAAGCGTGTAAAGATAAAGCAAATATCAGGTCAAAGTGAAGATTTCTTAGTGTAATCATTATGATTATGTCATTGCCCAATGCTAGTCATCATATAAGCGCAGTCGTGGGTGGACGAGGGGAGGGAAGGAGCACCAGTTGAACCCCGTCTTCAGATGATCCGCCTCCGAGCCTTGAGCTCCGGCAAGGCTTTGCTGCGGAGAGAAGGGCTTCCCTTGGAGGAGTTGCTTCATCCTGAAGGAAGGAGGATTAGCAACTGAGATCGCGAACAACGATTAAAAGATGAAAGTAAATGGTTCTTGTGTCAGAAGACTGTCGTGAATAAAATGCTCATCACAGTTTTCAGAGTGAGCTGGATTAAATTGTCATCATAAGAACTAAAGGGCTAAAGGCCGGTGGTGGATGGAGCATGTACCTCTCACTGAGGGTTTAGCTGCTGCGCATCGCGCGGAGCAATGCGTGTAGTGAATCAAATCTCTCGGCAGGCTCGTCGTGGCGCTGCCAGCGGCGCTCAGATCAGACCATTGGTGTAGGGCCGGCGAGAAGCGCGGAGGAGATGGTGGTGTGGTGGTGAAGCTGGTGAAGAAGAAGGAAGCGCGATGCCGACCGTACAAATGGGGAGAACCGGAGAGTTGGCCCACTGGCGAAATTCCATCTCCGCGCACGCCATTGGTCCGGCCATCAGAATAGCCTTCTTAAATCATAAAAACATATATTTTGGTCATAAAACAGAGAAAAATGTAATAACAGAGATAAATAAATGATAAATATGTTTCTTTACGGTTTCTTGCTTGGCGGTGTTGTCGCTAGTTGGGTCCGGAGGCCAGGAGAATAGGCGAGATCGGACATGCAGGGTGGTTGGAGGAGAAGAGCAAGAGAGGGAATGATGCCCTGGTCAGGCTGCGCTCCACGCACATGTGTGTGGCGTGTTTCGAGGCGCCGCCTTCATTCCCATTCCCTCTCGCTCACTCCCCTCCACTTCTCTCGCACCTATCCGCCCTCGTCACCTCTACACCTGCAATGCAACACGCAACACGCAACCGCAAACGACACACGCACGTGTGTTAGAGTTTCAGTTTCAGCGCACCGATCGCAAGGTGGATTGATTGATGGCACCTTGGTGTGAGCTTGGCCTAGGCACGCACAAGCTCGTCGACCCGCGAGCGCAGCCGGCTCTCGAGCTGGTCCCTGTCGTAGCCGAACTCGGTGGTGGGCATGCCCACATGACTGCACCGATAGGCGCCCTCGGCGTCCTGCTCGATGATGAAATAGCGCTCAGGCCACGCCGCAAACCTGTACACAACAAACAATAAACATTCATTGAATGGGTTTGGCGTTTGTAATGTGAGGTGTAAGTGTGGTGGTGGTCCTGCGCGCGCCTGCAGCGTCGAGAGGAATAAAGGTACTCTTGGTCGAATTGGTTGCTGATGGTGTCCACGAGCGTAGGGATCTTGTACTCGTGCTTCTCCACGAATTCGTTGGCTATCGCCAGTCGCTCCTCCATCGTCTTGTGCTGATTGACGCACACTCGCTGGCCCTGTCAGATAAATACCCAGAAATGTAAGCCAACACTTCACAATTAACATCACCATCAATTCATGGTCGTGAACTTACCAACGGCCACTCATCCTGGGCATGGGCCTCCCGGATGTAGACCGACAACAGCTCCACCTGTGGGCGTAAGAAACACGTCAGCGCCACTCGCTCCCAAGCATCGAGGCGTGCCGACGAGAAAACGTGATGTGATCGTGTATAGTACCTTGCCCCCCAGCTCCCTCTGCAGACGGTGCATAAAGTCCACATGCACCGTCCTGAACGGGGGTCAGCTGATCGACCCGGCGGTGACCAGGATCGGCCGTTTGGCCGGCGGGAAATCATTGCCGCTGCCGCCCGGCGCGGAGCCGAGGTGGTTCTGCTTCTCCCTGAGTGCGTCGAGGTAGTCGTAGAGCATAACGTTGGAGCCATCGAGCGTGGCCAGCTGGCAGAGAGGGGGAAAAAAAGTAAACACGCGACACGCGACATCGTGAGTGTCGTGCAGCTCGGTTGGTGCTTGAGCGAAGCTCGTACCCGCACGTTGGGGAGCACAACGCCGTCGAAGAGCTTGCCCTGACGCGAGTTGTCCAGGCGCTGGTAAACGGTCAACTGATTCATCTCCGGGTCGTCCTGCAGGTCCGATGGCCGACGGCGATCAGGTTTGCTCTTTCCCAACCGCCAGACACGATACATACTACAACACACGACACACACGACGCACGATGCACAACGCGACACAAAAACGCACGATGTATTCGAGGCGAGCGTTGTTGAGGGCGATGAGTCCCCTGGCGTCGGTGAAGCCGTACTCAGCAAGAGCGCGGTTCTGCACCTGAAGCGTGACGTCGCGAATCCAAGCGAGGTCGTCGCTCTGCGAATACAACGCTTGCACCTGCCCACATCATCGCACGCCACCGCACACGCGCGTGAGCCAGACAGCACACAGCACCGAGAGAACGCGCATTCCGCGCATTCCTCAAAAACAACACGGCCGGGGGGGGGGCACCTCGGGAGAAGCACGCAGCTTGTCCTCGTGGATGAGGATCTTCTTCATGAGGTAGCGAGGTATGTGGTAGCCCGGCAGCGGTTGGTGGTGGTACTGGTACCCCACCTTCCCGCTCGTGCTGTGGTACATACCCATCCTCTACAGAGGGGGGATGTTGAACGTTGGATTGAAGGTGGTGCTCGGCCAAGATGGGGTGGATGTTACTGTTACGTTATGCGCCAACAGCTTGCAGTATACCCAGAGTGAAACGCCCCGACAGCAACGTCAGCAAGCAACGTCGCGTTGAAGTGAAAATGTAAAATCCCCCCCCCCACACCCACCGTCAGTTGGCCTTGGTCTTAGCCGAGCGGACCACAGCGGGAGCGCTCTTCGCCTTGGGCTTGTTGTTGGACCTCTTGTTGGGCTTCTGCTGCTGCTTCTTCTTCGCGACCATGTGCTTGACGGCCGCGTCGTCGGCCTTGGTGAAGAAGGCGTAGAAGCAGCCGACGAGGAGGGTGAGCGTCAGCCCTACGTAGCCGGTCATCGATGACGTGCCATCGCGCCAGGCCTCCCACGACGTGGCGTGGCCCAGCACCTCCGACTTGGACATGAGGACCCACACGAAGCGCTGGACCGCGTTGGAGAAGAGGCCAGCGCAGGCCAGGATCATCATCGACCGGTGCTTGTTGACCTGGCCGGCCTTGATGTAGTAGTAGCCCAGCGGAGTGCAGACGCCCACCAGCACCAGCGACACCACGTCGGCCACGAACATGCCCTGGCCCACGTTCACCTAGGTTCCGACACGATGATCGTCTTGTTGAGCGATAGGCCAGCGTGTAGTGGCATATTTACCACAGGTATGTGAAAGGCACGGGCATGTTGAACATGGTACGTACCATGCCGAGGACGAAGAGGATGTAGGACATCTGGACGAGGAAGACGGCCGAGCAGAGGTAGAACACGTAGCCGACGAACCTGTGGACGGCGAACCCAGCGTAGTTGCGCACGAACGGGAGCAGCTGCAGGATGGCCGCCACGCCCCACACCGCGCTCACGCCCGCGTGGGCCTGGATGAGGCTCATCCGCTCCTCGTACAGCACCTGAACGCTTCACAAGTCAACGACTGAACTGATATGAAAATAACAGACATATCTCTGTTCTCAGTGAGACCTTGACGCCATGAGTCCAGAAGCCCTCGGCGACGGAGGGGTGGTAGCCCTCGGGCAGCACGGTGGCGACAAAGTCGGCCATGCCCTCCTCGGCGGTCCAGAGGAAGTAGGCCACAACGCGGCCCGCCATCCAGAAGAGGGCGAAGGCCATTGGCAGAGCCCAGAGTACGTACGACATTGCTCCCATGGTCTCCTACGTTTCTTTGCGCTCAGTTCTTGGACAGCAACCTGCCTGTTGGCCGTTCCTGCTCACGTTGTCGTCAACATCTCCTTTTTTATGATTTTCTGTTTACCTATTTTCTTTTGTCTATAAAAGGTATAAATACTCAAATAAATTCAACCACTTATTGTTGGGGGTGTTGTTGGTCGCTTGCTCCAGAAGAAGAGGAGCTTGGTGATGACAGAGTCGTCGGTGAGCGCCAGGAATTGGCGGATGGAGGCGTAGACGTGTATGCCCTCCTTGCGCATCTTGAAGAAGATGAAGTCGTGGCCGGTCCCGCCGTGCTTCTTGGACACCGCCGCGAACGTCCTCTGGTCCGGCGTCCGCCTCAGCTCGTCCCAGGCCTACACGCCCAATAAATAAATAAATAAATAAATAAATAAACAAGACACCAGGTGTGTGCGGTGGAGGAATGCGCGTGTCGTGTCGTTGGCCGTGTGCGTGCCTGTTGCAGATGATCGCACAGCTCGTCGTGCTTGTGGGCGAGGTCGCGCGCGAACACGTTCCACTGCGGGTAGTACGCCACGAACTCGCCCGCCTTGTTGTAGCGCAGCTGTACACGAGCGCGATTCGCATCAGCCACATTCTTCGGTGGAATGAAGAGAATGGCTGTGTGGGGTGTGGGGAGGTACCAGTTCCGCCATGTGCTGGGCGTCCATGTCGGCCCGCAGGTTGAGTGGTCCGATGGTCGCAAAAGTTTGTGCCGAGGTGCACGGACACGTACTGCGGGCTCTTCACCACCCAACGACGCCAGCTGCCACCACCACACATGCGCTCAGCTATCACCAACGATCGATCGATCACAGACCACGTCAAGCGAGTTCACAAGGTTTGGTGCGTACTGCGCAGGGTCGGAGGTGTCGACCACGACGTAGCCCTTGCGCACGAACGGGTCGAGCGCCTCGGCCGAGGCTATCACATCATCCACGCTCTTGAATTCGTCGAATCGGGGAACACTGACCCAGCCATTCTTTTCCTGCACCACGAGGCAGTTAGAATACGTGGCGTGCGGCGTGCGGCGTGCGGCGTGCGGCGTGCGGCGTGCGGCGTGCGGCGTTGGGTGTGTACCGCGCACGTTCGCGGATCTTCTTCGTGCAACGTCGGCAGGTGCCGGGCGGCGATGAGGAAGAGAGCGCCCCGGTCGTCGTACGGCGGACGGACCAGGTGTCGGTGTTCGCACGACAGCAGCTGGAACGTGTAGCAGTACTCTTCGTCTGCGAACGCGCAAACAACAATTTAACACGGGGAGGTGGCTGTGTGTGTTGTGTGTGTTGTGTGTGTTGTGTGTGTTGTGTGTGTGTGTGCGCGCGCGCGCACTGATGTCTGCGTGCGGATGATTCACCTTGGGGCAGTTGGTAGTTGCTCTGGCGCCAGACATTCCAAAACAGTTGGTGAAATGGTCTGTTGAGGTCTTCCTCCTTCCACGTCACATTTGTTGATGGCATGTCTGGTTCATCTGAGTATTCGACCCCAACACGACACGCATGAAACCCAGCACGCCACGCGATACAGATCAGAATGGTAAACGAAACATGGGGAAAAAGGCGAACTGGGACTTACAATTGGAGCTGAGATGCCATTCGCCGGCGTAGAAATAGAGCACTACGCATGTGTCGTGTCGTACGAGGATGTAATTTTTCGGTCAGCCGCGGAAAGGGAGGTAAGGGCAAGGAGCGCGCGCGCGCGTGTGTATCGTGTGTGTGCAAGTGTGTGTCGTGTGTGTGTGTGTACCGGCTGTGAGTCCATCGAGGCACTCGGTCACGTGTACAGGCGGCGCCTCGTCTGCTCGCTGCCAACATCCCGCAAGGGTTCTCTGGGCCTCTTCTCGCGCCGATGATTGCGGGGTGGCCTCGCGGAACGGCGGAAGATCCACCAATCGACCGAACGGATAGGCCACAACCTGGTCACATCATGTTAAGTGATGTAAATAGACATATAGTATATGCTTGGCGAATAAGAAACTCAGTTGTGCGTGTTGTTTGTGGTATGATTGTCGGTGACCCGTACCGCGAAGTTGCGCTGTGTATCAACGATCAGCCCCTTGCACTCCAGACTGATATCTGAAGCGTCGGCCCACGAACCAATTGAATAGGTCTAGGTGGAGCACATGACGTCAGTAACACGAGTTACTCAAGCTAGACAGATAGTAGATATATAGAAATAGATTATATTACCTATATATAAACAAAATAGAGTATGAACGAGGTGTGAGACGTACGTCTGTGGTGAGCAGCAGGAGATTGGGGTGCGTTGAATGTCTACAGGACACCACGTGGTGGTCCTCCTCGAGTGCTTCAATGGCCTGCTCGAGCGGGCCTAGTGAGGTGAACAGGCAGCGTTAGGTTCGACACACGCAACACGCAACACGCAACACGACGCACGCACGCACGAACACACACACTCGGGAGTACTCATCATCAGGGGCGAGACCTTTGAAGTGCTTCAGAAATCGAACGGTGGCAAGCGGGCTCTCATCGACGCGTCCAGTCTGCTCGCCTTCGTCGTCGGTGGTGAAGGTGGCCGTGGCCGTGGTGACCGACGTCGTCATGTCCCGCCGTCGATCCTTGAGCGACGTGAAGAGCACCTTCTCGGTCTCGCATCGGCTGTAGAGCCGCGCGAAGTCGCGCAGGTCTTTGAGCTCCTGCCGCAGCTGCTCGAACACGGGCTTGAATCGGGCCATGACCGCGGCCCACCGCTTGGCCTCTTCGGTGTTCTCGTCGTTGCGCCTGGCCCCGCGCCACCTCTTGCCCGCTGCCACGTCGGGTCGCTCGACGAGCTCGAGCTCGGCCTCTTCCCCGTCGCCGGCACCGGACGCGAGTTGGTCCGAATTTCTCATTTGCTTTTCCTCGTTTTCCTGCTTTTCCCTTAGAATGTCGGCCAGGTGGTGGTTGGCGGCTGCGTAGTCGTCGATCCGGCCGGTCTTCACCAGCTGGATGGCGAAGAGCAGATAGCGGAAGGAGTGCACGATCTCCTTCCGCGCCCGGTAGTAGTTGTACTCCGTAAATCCACCGGGCACCAGCAGCTTATTACCTGCGTGTCGTGTGTCATGCGTCGCGGATAGTGTTGCGTCGTGTGCGTCGTGTGCGTGTGCGGGAGAGATACATCCGATTAGACACTACGGTATTGGAGAGGATTAGAGCGAAGCAAATCAGTCTCGCAGGACTCACCTGAGGCAACGAACGTGCGGGTGGACTCCCACAACACGGTCCTGCAAAACCGAACACTTGAGTGAGAATGTGTGTGTCGGGTCGTGTGTGCGTTGGGGGCGTTGTCATGCCTTCGAAGTATGTCGGGGTCGAGGACGATGTGGACCGGCTGCTTCTCGAGCAGCTTGAACTTGGCCGGCGCGTAGACGGCCTCAAGCGCCATGTGCCGGTGCTCCCTGATCTGAGAGAGAGAGAGAGAGAGAAGGGCTGGTCAGTCTCCCCCTGCGGGGGGCCAGGAATGTGCAAAGGAATGTGCAGGGAATGTGCAGTCCTACCAAGAAGGTCCACTCCTCGATGGGGATGAAGGTGGCATTGATGTAGTCGTCCTGGTAGATCGGAAAGAGAGAAGCTTCGATCTCCCTGGCGCACACGCTCATTGGCTAGTTTTAACACGCATGGCCCACGATGCACCAACCAATGCACCAAAAGGTCATGGGCGGGGCGGGCGCACGAGATGCTCTTCTTGCCCGATCGCGTTGTGGTCGGTAGGCCCTCGCCGGCCTCGGCTTCAGGCTGGGCAGGCTGCTTGCCGCGCAGCAGCTTGTTCTTGTCACTGGCGATGAGCGTCAAGTCGTGCGGCGTGTTGTAGCGGGTGACCTGTAGCCAGATAAAATTACAAAAGGAATAATAATAATAATTTTTGAATAAATAATAATAAATACGTACAACAAGGCAGTCCCAGTCCGACGTGGGCGTGGCACATCCGTACACCCTGTGCAGCAAAAGGGCAATAGAATAAAGTCAAAAAGATAATAATAAACAAAATAAATAAGAGGATGTGATACCGGCTGCCCCACAAGTAGATGTTGAGCACGCGCTCGGCGACGGTGGGGTCGTGCTTTTGCTGCAGCCTGCGAACAACCCAGTCGCTGGTCGGAAAGAAAGACGCCTCGAACGCCTCCGCACCGTCGTCTTCCATCTCAGGTGGTCACATAATATAAATAAAATGCTCGAATAAAGTTGATAAATTCCTTTCACATTCCTCACACATTCCTGCATTCTCGGCGTGCCTTGCATTGTAGGTTCAACTGAAGGAGAAAAGTGCCTACAACAGACACCAACTCGCGCACAACACCAACATTTCGGCAACAGCAAGAAGAGGAAAGCGCACTCCACCACCATCGTCGTGATGGCGACACCGCGGCAGGTTTCGCAGCTCAAGTCTTTCCTGGCGTGCAACCCCAACAAAAAGCTGTTGCTGCTGTGCAAGGAGCTCGGCATGGAGGGCTACTCGCGCCTCTCGCGGTCCGACCTGGAGAAAATGTTCATCAACCACCTGCAGCAGCACCCCGACCAGTTCTCCCACATGATAGGCCTCCTCTCCGGCGGTACCCCGGCCTTCAATCTTTTGCTTTCGCTTTCGCTCTTCTATTCCTGTATTATTTATTAATTTCATTTTTATATTATTATATTTATTTTTTCCAGCTGAGAGAGTGGTGAGCAAACCCGACAGGAGGAGCCCGCCTGGTAAGGTAAGGAATTTTTTTTGTTATATTTAGTTATATCTACAAAAGGAATCGATGCTGACGTGGCGAGCCCTCTTCAGCAGGGACAGTGTGAGCGCGTGGCGCCGGTGACGTTCGTCCACCGCGTGCGGCACGACCGGCCCAAGGAGGCGCACCCCGACGAGTACGGCGCGCTGGAGCGGTACTCAGAGAGCGGCCAAGAGGAGCAGTTCTGGGCTGTGGTGGTGCGGAGCCAGCACCAACACCACAACAACCCCGACATCATCTTCTTCCTCGAGTACAAGATCTGCGAGTTCAAGTGCGTACATCATGTCACGTCACGCCTCTCTGACGTTGTGTTCTCTTTAGTACAATCATCATCTCATCATTGATGACAACCTCAACTGACACACGTGAATCACACAGCATCTATCAAAACAAGAACAAGGAGGCGTTCGAGCAACTGCTGAGACTCAAAGGCATCGGGAGTCGCAGCCCGCCCAAGTGTACGTTTACGTACTCTGTGTCACGCGAATGTGGCGCTCAGCCGCGCACACTAACAACCGCACGACACGACACGACACGACACGACACACGACACGGCACACACAAGACCTGTGCATGGCGCTGAGGCTCGAGCACTGGTACGTCCGCAAGTATCAGAGCGAACTGGCGCCCGAGGACTTCCACGAAAACAAGGTCAACACGCTGACCAAGTGCACGGAGCTGCTGCTGGGCCTGCTCCGGCAGTATCGGAGCTATCTGAGCCACTACGACGAGGGCGACGCCTACTACAACCTGGCCGTGATCGAGCCGGACGACGACAAGGCCCAGCAGTACTTTCTGATGTCGGCCGAGGCCTTCGTCAGGGCGCGGTGCACCAACGAGGCCCAGCGCTCCCACATCCGGCTGCTGCAGCGCATCACCCGGTGGCGCCCGGGCGAGTTCCCGCACCCGCCCGAGGCCACGTCGGCCAGCCGCCGCATGCTGCCGTCGCAGTCCACGCCCCACCTCGTCACCGCGCAGATGCGCAACATCATTCGCAACCTCCAGACCCAGGAAATCGAACGCAGCATGCTCCCTCGAACCGAGGTACGTCTGTGTCGCGTGTGTGTCGTGTGCGTCGTGTGTCGTGTGTCGTGTCGTGTGTCGTGTGTGTCGTGGTGTGTCGTGTGCGTCGTGTGTGTCGTGGTGTGTCGTGTGTTGCTGATGGTTGAATTTATAAAAAGGTGGCGTTCCGCATGGCGGTGTCTGATGTGTGGCTGCGCGATGGGATGCTGGCCGAGGCCGAGGACCAGGCCAAGCGGGCCCTCGAACTCTGCCGTAACCACCCCTGGAGCGAGTGTGTCTACGCCCAGGAGCGACTCGCCAACCTCCGCTACATCATGCAGCAGATCCAGCTCGCCTCGACCCGCCACCACCAACGACCACCGCTCGCCCCTGTCGCCGCCACCATCAGCACCCACACCACCTCCACCACCGGCATCGCCGCCCTGCAGCCCCACCAGCGAGTGCTGGGTGCTTCGCTCCACAGCCATCGCCCTTGCAGCCGTCGTTACCCGCGCCCTTGCAGACGCCTGCGTTCGGCTCGGTGTGGCCGCCGGGTGCGGTTGTCAGCGTGATGGGCTACTACTCGCCATCATCATCGCCTTCGTCGTCGTCATCATTGTCATCGTCGGCGCCGCGACCATCGCAGCAACCGACCATCGCTCGGTCGCCGGCATATGCGTCGCCCCCGCCGCGTGGGCCTCCACTGCCACAGCTGATCGCAGCCAACCCAGGGACGCCCTACCACGGCACCACGACGGTGATGACCACCCACGCAACTACGATCGCCTTCCTGGGCCATCATCAGCAGCAACTGAGCGGGCCGCCGCCGCCGTCGCCCTTCGAGCCCTTCGAGCCCTTCGAGCCCTTCGACTCCCTCGAGCCCGATGAACAAATGGCCGTGCTGGATGCAGTGATCCCACTCACGCCCAGCCCTTACACATGACCCGTATGGCCATTGCCCTCAATCACAGGTACCTACCCGTGTCGTCGCTCGTGTCGTGCGTCGTGCGTCGTGCGTCGTGTGCGTCGTGTGCGTCGTGTGTGTCGTGTGTGTCGTGTGTCGTGTCGTTGGTCATGCCGTGTCGTGTGTTTTTATTGTTATTATGAGGTTTGGCCAGACGACTCACTTTCGTACAATTCAGGTCTTGCGGTCGTGGTAGCACCCGTAGGCGGTGAGCGCCACGCAGAGGACCAGCCCCGCGGGGAACCACAGCAGGTGCCGAAGGTGGAACAGGGCGCGGTAGACCACGTGGGCCAGGCAGACGTGGACGTAGAGGCCGGCCGTCACGATGAACGCCAGCGGCAGGTGGAACCCATAGTTGTACAGCAGGTTGCCCCACGTGCCTAAATATTTTGTTTTACACATATCAGCGTGTGTCGTGTGTGTCGTGTGTGTCGTGTGTGTCGTGTGCGTCGTGTGTGCCGTGCGTCGTGTTGTATGTGGTCTTGTGTGTGTGTTGTGCCGTGTGCGACGCACAACGATGGAATCCCTCGCAGGAGGCACGGATGAAGGCGCTTGGTGGCGAGTCGACGAACAGCCAATGCGTCAGCCCGTGGACTGTCCCCGCCCTCCCCAACGTCATGGCCAGTCCTGCTTTTTGGGCTTGGGGGGGGCAGAGCTACCTGCCTCTGCAAGCGCGTTGGGACCGACCTGGTGCCAGACAATACCGACAGAGAGCCCCACAACGGCAATGAACCACCAGACGTTCCGCTCAGGGTGGTGTACCATTCTTTCTATTCTGTTCTCTTGTTTTGGAGGAAGAAGAAGGACCGGATCGAACTCCAGCGTCTGTAAGTGCAAGCTTAGCTCCGTGGCTGAGAAGCACTTCATTTTTGTTGAACTAAACAGGTGGGCAAGGCAACACAAGGCAAATGCTTCACACCACATTCTCCACGTACCTCAACAGTCCGCCGCATTCCCGTCCTCGGCGATTTGTAATTGGCTGGAAAGAAGAAAATTCGGAGCTTGTTGATGTATAAGGATGACATAATTGGACAAAAGTTCTAGCTCCGAAAATGCATGATTCTCTTCCCTTGCCATGTAAGCATGTTAACAGCGGGCAATGTTGCTATCGCCGACTCCCACCACTTAAAAAGAGTGCCCAGCCACTTCTTTTCCTCACAACAACAACAGCAACGAGCAACAGCAAACCAACCCAAGGATGAACAAGTCTGCCACAGCTGAACAATCGAGCATTGACAAGCCTCTGGCCCAGCTCGACGACTACCGCCTCTTGGGCGCGTCGGGCCTGCGCGTCTCTCCCCTCTGCCTCGGGGCCATGACCTTCGGCACCGAATGGGTACGACTCAACCACGCTTTGTGCGTTCAACTGCTGTCCAAATCTCACGGGCGTGATGATGGTGGCGGTTGGCAGCAATGGGGAGCCGGGTTCGAGGAGAGCAAGCGCATGTTCGACTACTACGTCGAGAAGGGCGGCAACTTCATCGATACGGCCAACATCTACACCAATGGGACCAGCGAGCAGTACGTGGGCGAGCTGGTGGCGCCGCTTCGCAGCCAGATGGTGGTGGCCACCAAGTACAGCATCAACGCTCCGCCCATACCTGGTCTTCCCGTACCTATGCGCCTCACTTCGATCATCATTGTGCCGAGCCCAGCTCTGATTTTGTCACTGCTGCCAGGCTTCTTCAACCACGGCCAAGAACGCCAACCAGGGCGGCAATCACCGCAAGGCCCTGGTGCAGGGTCTTGACGAATCGCTGAAGCGCATGAAGCTGGACTACGTCGACGTCCTCTACGTCCACGTGTGGGATCTCCGTACCCCCATTGACGAGACCATGAGGTATGCGCACACATAGTTGATCACCACAGCCTCGCCAGTATCATCGAACCTCACTTCCACCACCTCCACATCAGGGCGCTGGACGACGTGGTGAGAAGCGGCAAGGCCCTCTATGTCGCTGTGAGCGACACGCCCGCCTGGGTCATCTCCGCCGCCAATAACACTGCCCACCTGCGTGGCTGGAGGTACTCACCTTGTCGGTGGCCAACGTCTGTGACTTTGATAGCTCCGCTGATGTCTTCACTTGGACAGCCCCTACATCGGACTGCAGACGCGGTACAATCTGCTCGATCGGTCGCTCGAGTGGGAGCTGGGTCCCATGGCCAAGGCCAACGACATCGGCATCATCCCGTGGGGCGCCCTGGCCGAAGGCTTCCTTACCGGCAAGGTATCAATCACCTCAGCCAATCAGAGCCTTTCTTTTTTCGATGGAAGGGCTAGGTGTTGACCCCCACCCCCCCAATCACATCACAGCACAAGAAAGGCCAACCAACCGACACCAAGCGAGGGGAATTCTTGGAGCGCCACTTTAGTGAGGAGCGCAACTGGAAGATCGTGGACGAGGTGGTGGCGGTGGCCAAGGAGATCGACAGGCCCGCGGCGCAGGTGGCCCTCAACTGGCTGGCCCAGAAGCCCGGCGTGACCAGCCCGCTCGTGGGCGCCCGCACGCTCGACCAGCTCAAGGAGAACATCGCCGCGCTCGAGTTCACCCTCTCGCCCGACCACATGCAGCGCCTGGACCAGGTGAGCGAGCGGCCGATCGCCCAGCAGCCCTTCCCCAGGAACTTCATCGCCACGATGGACATGACCGTCGGCAGCACCAAGGTGGATCGCAGATACGCGGTGTAAGTGAGTGTGTTACACTTACACTTCGGAAAAAACGAGCCAACGGGGCTTTTCTTGCCATATGTGAAAAATTATTGTAACAGCTTTGAGAGGCAGAGTGGATGGCGGCAGCGCGAGAGGAGCGGCAAGTGGTTTTTGGAGAGGGAGAGGGGGAAGAAGAAGCGGTGCAGCGGCGACAGCAGATACGCGCCCTGTTCGACGAGTTCGACCGGGACAAGAGGGGACGGCTGACTCTGAGCCAGTTCGAGCAGGGGCTCAAGCGTGAGGGCCTCTGGCACCGCATCCGCGACGACGTGCGTCCTTGCCCCGACAATTATTTACTTTCTCCAATTATTATTTATTTTATTTTATTTCAAAAAACAAAACAAATAATACTGTTTCTTTATCTACTCATTTGATATTTGGGATTAATGCTCTCGGCAGGCCCACCTGCGGCGCGTGTGGAATGCGACGAGGCTGGACCCGTCCGATGAGGCGGGAATGGACTTTGGCGAGTTCTACAACATCATGGTACACGCTTGCCCCCCCCCTCTCCTTCGTCCTTTCGTAAGCTACAAGGCTGATCGTACCATCTCTCCCAGGTTGAGCACTACCAGATTCTCCCCCACGCGCACCTGGTCGAAGTCTTTGAAGTACACGCAACGACACAACACACGACGCGACACGCAACCGCACACGCACACGCACACGCACACACGCACACACGTGGAGAAGTCTCATGTGCTTGTTGGCGAGCACAGGATTGGCTCAGCTTTGGCGAGAAGCTGTCCAACCTGCCGGCCGAGGCTGTGGCGGGCAAGAGCCGCAACCCGTGGCGCTACCTGGTCTACGGCGCCGTCTCAGGAGCCGTCTCCCGAACCGTCACCGCACCGCTCGAGCGACTCAAGATTCTCAACCAGGTCAGCGCCCGTGTTGTGTGCGTCGTGTGGCGTGTGGCGTGTGTTGTACCGTGTGTCATGTGTGTCGTGTGTGTCGTGTGTCGTGTGTCGTGTCGTGTGCAGGTGCAATACCTGAGCAAGGGCGCAGGCCCGCAGTACGGCGGGGTGTGGAGCGCGCTGGTGGCGATGGGGCGGAACGAGGGATGGCGGGGCTATTTCAAGGGCAACGGGGTGAACATCCTTCGCATCATGCCCTCCTCCGCCGCGCGCTACTACGCCTACGAGGCCCTCAAGCGGGTACCCGAGCCTCGTCTCCCATCTATGCGGCCCTCGCCTTTCAAGAACCAAGAAACGAACACGCGCACATCGCACGACACGACACGACGCGACACACAACACACGACACGCGCTCATGAATGCAGGCTCTGCACCCCGAGAATGGGCAACCGACGGCCGGCGTGCGGATGCTGTCGGGAGCCCTGGCCGGCATCTTTGCCACCGGGTCCACCTACCCTCTGGTCTGTCTTTCCTTCGGAGTGTGTGGCTGATTGTCATTATTAATTTTTATATTGTGTGCGTGTGCGTGTGCGTGTGCGTGTGTGTGCGAACGGTGTCGTGTCGTGTCTTGCCGTGTGTGCGTGTGCGTGCTTGTTGTCGCGTGTGTGTCGTGTGTGCTGTGCAGGACTTGGTGCGGACGCGGCTCGCGGCTCAGACCGCGTCGGCCAAGTACAAAGGGCTCATGGATGCCACTCGCACCATCGTCAAGGAGGAGGGCGTCGCCGGCCTCTACAAGGGCTTGTGGACCTCCTGCCTCGTATCGCCCCCAATCCTTTTTTATTATTTTTATTCTTTATTATTTGTTGATATTTATATTTTTGTGTATTATTATTTTTTAATCGTATTTATTTGATAAATGCAAACCATCATTACAGGGCGTGGCGCCGTTCGTGGCGATCAACTTCACGAGCTACGAGATGTTGCGGCAGTGGGCGATCGACGCGCGGCAGGGCGAGAAGCCCAGCCTGTTCATGAACCTGTCCATCGGCGCGCTCGCGGGCACCATCGCCATGAGCATCACCTACCCCAGCGAACTCCTGCGACGGCGCATGATGCTCCAGGTCCAGACAGTGTAATGTGTCGTGTGTGTCGTGTGTGTCGTGTGTGTCGTGTGTCGTGCGGTTGTTGATGGTATGATGGTGTAACGTAGGGAATCGGAGGCGCTGAGCGCGAGTATAAGGGCATCACGGACGCGGTGGTGAAGATCGCCAGGAACGAGGGCGTGGCGGGCTTTTACCGAGGCATTGTGCCGTGCTATCTCAAGGTGGTCCCCTCGCAAGCCGTCAGCTGGGGCATGCTCGAGCTCTGCAAGAAGCTCGCTGGCGAGTAACCAGCAGCTTTTGCCACATTTTCGAACCTAAATAAAAAACATAAATACATTTATATAATAATAAATAATGAGATAAAAAAGCGAATCAATTTTGTAATTCTCAAGCCAAAAAGGAGCTCGAGCAAGACTACTCAAAGGCGTTCTCCAGGTCAGCAGCGAACTGGAGGGCGACCTTGATGGTGCGCTCCAGGTGGCTCTTGTTGACCGCCACGCCCTCCGTCTTCGCCAGGGCCAGGGCCAGCCGAATGATGGTCCTGATCTGCCGGCTGTGTGTTTGCCCCAAAGTTAGTCGTGCGCGTGTGTGCGCGCGTGCGCGTGTGCGTGTGCTGCATGTGCTGCATGTGTTCAAAACAAAGCAGTACCCGTTCAGGTCGTAGTTGCACAGCTCCTCGGGCTTGATGTCACTGATGTTGGCCACCTTGAGCAGCGTCGCCCAGATCTGGGTCCGCGAGTCGACCTGCAGGTCCTCGTACTTGATGGCGATGCTGATGCGCGAGTGGAAGGCCTTGTCGAAGCACTTGACCCGGTTGGTGGTCAGGAACAGCACGCCCTGGTGGTACTCCAGCAGACGCAGGAAAATGCCCACCATCGCATTCCTCTTCACATCATTCTCCGTTCGCTTCTCCAGAACTGTCACACCGCACACGGACACACACGCGCCAACCACACACACACACGTGAGTGAATGCAACACACACCGCACACACCGCACACACGACATGACATGACACGTACAGACATCGGCTTCGTCGAGGAGGATGACGGCGTTCCAGGAGCTGGAGACCTCGAGAATCTCGGTGAGCTTCTTCTCGAGCTCGTTGGTGTCGGTGCCGAGCTCGCCCACGCTCACCGAGTAGAGCGGCCGGTGGAGCAGCTCGGCCACGGACTCGGCCGTGAGGGTCTTGCCCACGCCGGGGCTGCCGTGGAGCAGGAAGATGCAGCCGCCGCCCTTGCCGCTGATGATGTCGGAAAAGTCGGCGCTGTTCTCCACGAGCGAGCGGATCAGCACCTTCTTCTCCTCGGGCAACACCAGCCTGCACTCGTGTGTGCACACACAGGTTAGCACCGCACACACAAAGCACCGCACACGACACGACACGCACAGCATAACGTGTGGTGGGCGGAGGCGTACTTGTGGAAGGCCTGATCGTCAAACTTGACTTCGGCGAGGGTGTCGACAGCGAACTCGCCCCACTTCTTGGCACTGAACGAGAAGCCCAAGATCGTCGGCCACGCCTGGCAAACCGAACACGCACACACGCACACACGCACACGCACCACCGCACACGCTCAGCACAACGTGTTTGTCTTTGAGGCCTGAGCCGACGGATGTGTGTGTGTGTGTGTGTGTTACCATGAACATCTTTTCGTCGGGGATGGCCTCGAAGCTGTTAGTCTGCTGGTTGTACTGGTCCTGGCTCAGGTCGCCCGTGAGGTCCGACGACCGCGAGTTGGGGTTGAGCCGGTTGAAGCTCACCCCGTCGAGCATGCAGCGGCCGTCGGCCTTGTAGAGCTGGTAGCCCCACCAGCCCTCCTTCTGGGCCAGGTAGCCCCGATAGGTCTGGTAGTGCACCCCCACGGCCAGCCGAGCGAACTGGTGTGTGTCCCCCACCACCGCGCACGCAGGTGAGCACGAGCACGACACATGACACACACGAAACACACGACACGACGCGCGGGACAACACGCGCGCACGATGGGGAGGAGAAGGAACCTTCTTGCCACGCTCGGTGAGGAGCGCCTCAGTCTCGTCGTCGAGCAGGCGCACGGGCAGCTCGCTCAACTTCCTCGTGCCGACGTAGGGCAGCACCTTGAAGGACTGCGACGTCGTATAGAACTGTCGATGCGTATATGTGTGTGTGTGTGTGTGTGCGTGTGCGTGTGCGTGTGCGTGTGCGTGTGCGTGTGCGTGTGCGTGTGCGTGTGCGTGTGCGTGTGCGGTGCAAAGAAGTGTGAGCCATCACGCGCTTCGACCGAGACAAGAGACGGAACGTTGTCGGCGTGGTCAATTGTACCTCCTTGCCGTTGGCCTTGATGACGGAGCCCTGGACCTCGAAGCTGGGGAAGATGCCGCCGCGATAGTGCGCGCTGGCCACCTCGGCGCCCACCGAGTAGTTGGTGTCCGTCTTGCCCATGATCTTCTTGCCCTTGGTGAAGATGTACCACAGTGCCCTGTAGCTGATCACCCCCTGCCCTCACCGACCCCAGCGTAAGTCCGTGTGCGGTTGTGTGTGTGCGTGTGCGGTGTGTATGTGTGTGTGTGTGCACCTCGGCAAGCATGTTGTCGTAGCGCTTGATCATGTCGCCGTAGAGGGTGTCCAGGAAGGTGACCACCTCCGCAATGCTCTCGATGCCATGGAACTGCTTCAGCTCCGTCCTACGAGCACCAGCCACCACACCATTCTCAATCAGTCACCCAACGCAGTATGCGTGGGCTTGCGGTGCGTGTGCGGTCGATATGAGTGTGTGCGGTACCTGGCCTGGAACAGTTCGTCGGCCTTGGCCGTCGGAGGGTCCGAGTGCAGCGTGTCGACGTGCTGGACAAAATAATTTGTTATTAATTAAAAAAGCTTTTACAATGTTCTTACTTTTAATTTAATTTATTCGTTTATTTATAATAAATTATTTTTGTTTTGCTTTGTTAAATTTTATATTCGTGCAGAGGTGAGGGCGTACCACGAAGCCACGGAGGTAGGTGATGGCCTCTGAGTTGGTGAAGGTGACGACGTGGTCGTAGTCGATGATCTCGTTGGTGTGGGCGTGTCGCACCGGCACCTTCTTGACCTCGAAGTTCTCGTACTTCTGCTCGCCCTCGGCCCCGCCCTCGCCGCTGGTGACGGCCTTGACCGCCTTCTTGTCCTTCTTGTTCATCCGCTCGAGTAGCAGCTCGTTGAGCTGGCGCAGCTTGGACAGCTCGCTCTCCTGCTCCTTCAGCTTCTCCTTCAGCTCGTCCAGCGCCTCCGTCTTGGGCTGCTGCTCTCCTCCATCCTTCATCTTTTCCTCCATTCTCTTTTTTCTTTAATCGATCAACTTAATTCTTGTTGGTGTTGATGTTGGTGCGGTGTTGAACAAAGAGACTGGCCGTCTCGCCAGCAGGTCATTGGCCAACGTTCAGTTAAAATCAGACCAATACCGCTTGAAGTGAAGAGCGAAGTGGTTGGGCCAACACGAGGTTCATTCGGTGACGAGGCAGCTGTGGTAGCCGCCGACGCCGATGGCCGACACCCGGAAGGGCAGGTCGAGCAGGTGCGGCTGTTGGCGCGGATTGACCGGCGCGTCCACCCGCTCGTTGCCAAACTGATCGTCGCCACTCACGTACACCTTTCCGCGCGTGTGCCGTGTTGCATGCGTGTGTTGCGTGTAGATTGTGTGTCGTTAGTGAAGATGTAGAAGAGAACTCTGGCCGGCGGAGAGGTACCTGGCCGTTCTGTGTCAGGTAGAGGGTGTGCTTCTTGGCTGCGGCGACGTCGACGACGATCACGCTGGCCTTCCGCCGTTGGAAGAAGGGCACCATACGTGGTGTCTGCACTGCCAACCCGCACTCCTCCCCGAACCCGAGCTGACCCAGCTCGCCCACACCCCAGGCCCACACATCACCTTTGTCGTCCACCGCCACCCCATGGTCATTCCCTGTAATGTGTGCGGTTATGTGTGCAGTTGTGTGCAGTGAGCCAAACGAAAGTGCGAAGACGTGTGGAGGCTTGCTTACCGCAGCTGATGGCCACAATCCGCTGCGCTTCGAGCCCACCGATGATCTGCATGGGCAGGGCTGAGTACGGCGGGCGCTCGGCAACTGAGTCGCCGCAGTGGCTCGGCCCCAGCTGGCCCGACCCGTTGTCGCCCCAGGCCCACACCCGCCGCAACTCCTTTCCGCGGTCGACGTCGCTCGCGATGACCATGTTCCAGTCGAAGCATGACGCTATCGCTGCGACGGGCTTCCCCTCCAGGGCACCCTTTACCGGCACCGGCGCCGGACAGAATCGGGAAGTCTCGCCTGCCGTAAGCGCCCATACCACTGGGATGAGTCCCACAGATTCATTCTCTCGCGCAGCTTGGCCTGGTTTGGTCTGTGGTGGCGGCCACAGTGTCAACATACCTTGCCCGCATTGGCCTGTGGTTAATACAATCAAGCGTACAATGGCAGAGAAGTGAGTGGGTCAGTTCGTCAATGATATGAAAATGAAGATTTAGGATAGCGCCTTTTGTGTTTCGTCCCCAGGCAAAGCACACGCCTTCGGCAGAGAGCGCAATGGCGTGGAGTTCGCCGCACGCGACGTCGACCACCTTTACCCCAACTGGAAACGGCACCTGCAAACAGGGTTGCTCATCAGTAGGCGGCCAATCAGTAGTGTGGGAGACGCCGGAGCCGCGGCACCAACGTGGGCAGGCGTAGATGGGCCTCGGTGGGCTGCCCCGTCGCATGGAAATAGCCGCAGCCCATCGCGTAGACTTCGCCGCTCTGGGCCACGATCGCGCTAAAGTTGCCGCCGCCCGAGCACGAAGCAGCAGGTTTGTCATCCAACTGCAGCCGGTGAGGATAGTAGCGGTCATCGTCATCTCCAACGCCCAGCTGGCCTAGGTAGTTCTAAGAGACACAGCCACGTCAGCCCAACATCACCACGTGCTTTGTGTGTGTCGGTGTGTGTTGTTGTGTGTTGTGTAATTGTGTGTTGTGTGTTGTGCTGATGATGATGTGGCCAGGCACCTTGCCAAAAGCGACGGCGGTGCCGTCGGCGGTCACCGCGAGCGTGTGGCCAGCGCCACCCCGCACCTTCACCACCCGCCCCAGATCCGGTACGCGGGTAGGAACCGCCCGATGCTTCGTGTCCCCCAGCCCGCAGCGCCCTTACGACAAAGGTGACGAAGGTGAACAAGAAGACACAATTCGCTCCATTTTACTCTAAAATTGAGAGGTGTGGGCCATACCATAGTCGTTTCTGCCCCAAGTGTAGAGCCGTCCGCTCGTCAAGGCGTTGGTCTCGCCCTCAGCTGCGTCGAGTAGAAGCGGTCGTCGTCGTGCCACCTCTTCTGGTGGGGGTGGAGCAGCTCCAGCGGTACTGAGGCCGCCCCGGCTCGCTGCCCGTGCCGCCAGCATTGCCTTCAGGTCCATGTCTAAAACTTCAATTTAAAAAGAGATAGGATAAGAAAAACACAGAATAAATTTTTATTTATTTATTTATCTTTGTACAAAGCCCGCAAACCCGCAAGTTGGCAACTTGGCCGACTCATGAAGATGGGCGAGACCATGGCGGGCTGCCCTCGCATCTACTTCTCAAGGTGGGTGTCGCTGGCAGCTGGCGTCTACCTCATGATCCTGTCGGGGAGCATCTACATGTTCGCCGTCTACTCCAGCGACCTGAAGCAGATCTTCGGCTACTCGACCGAGGAGATCAACCTGGTGGGCACCCTGGGCAACGTCGGTACCCACCCTCGACTTCACCATTGCGCCCTGCAAGAGAAATCTCAGGAGATGAGATATTGAGAGATTTTATTTCTACTTCTATTTTACGTGGTGAAACGTCCTACCACGGTTCCACCTACTCAACCAGGCACCTGGGCGGGCGTGCTGGGCGGTTTGTGGCTCGACTACTTCGGACCACGTTCGTCATGCCTGTTCGGCGGACTGATGAACTTTGCCGGTACGGCCACGGCACACGGCACACGCACCACCGCACACGGCACAGGTCGAGATGGATCGCACTCACCGTGCGTCTCATGTGTGGTGATGATGATGGTGCACAGGGTACTTCTTGCTGTACCTGGCGGCTAAAGACTACTTTCCGACCAATGCCATCGGCATCGGCATCTTTGCTGCGATCATGGGCCAGGGCGGCAGTTGGGTCTACAACGCCGCGCTCAAAGTCAACACCCAGAACTTCCGTGCCGAGGATCGTGGCAAGGAAAAAACACACACACACACACACACACACACACACACACACACACACACACACACATGTAGTGACTAACCTGAGCGCACGACACACAATGACACACACACACACACACAAACACACGGACAACA
Organism: Acanthamoeba castellanii str. Neff; assembly: GCF_000313135.1. Lineage (NCBI taxonomy): Eukaryota > Discosea > Longamoebia > Acanthamoebidae > Acanthamoeba > Acanthamoeba castellanii. The sequence continues at coordinate 143,290 of NW_004457606.1, forward strand.
CTTATGCTTGCACGTGCAGGTGGTGGGTGCGCTGGTGTGCTTCTTCGGCTTGAGCTCCGGTGTGCTCACGCAACTCTACAAAGGTGAAGCCCTGCCCTCCCAGCTCCCCGCTGTTGGCATACAACCGCCCTACCCTGTCTGAGTCTTACTCAACAACGTCTTCTTCTTCGTCGTCGTCGTCTCGTCTGCACAAACAGGGTTCTACGCGCCCGACGTGCTCGGATTCCTCCTGTTCCTCGCCATCATGCTGGGCTCCGCGAGCATCGGTATCGGCATGCTCGTCAACACCGTGCCCACGCCCTTTGCACCCGAGGTTTTCACTACGCCCGCCCAGAATGCGGTGACCCCTCCCGATGCGCGTCTACTCACCACAGCACCACCACCGATTCGCCGGTCCAGGAAGTGGGGTTGATGAGCCGAGTCAAGTTCGTCTACGCCATCGGCATCGCCTTGGCCGTCTTCAACGGAGCATCCTCTATCGTCACAGGTGCGGGCCACCAGCCCCTTCATCTTCATTTACTACTATGCTGCATTTTTTATTTATTTTATTTATTTCCAAATAACCAACTCTATCGTGCAGGGACGACGGATGTGTCGCCGCTTCCGTTTGCCGTCGTAATGCTGGCCCTGCTGGCCACCTTCTTGTTGGTGCCGGTCTACACTGGCCCGCTGTTCTCCATTCAGCGGCCCGCGGCGCGCCTGTCGCTGGCATCGGACCCGGACGCGGCTCGCCACGCCGACGGCTCGATCAACGCCGCGCTCGTGTCGAACGGCGACGGCGACAACGACGTCGGTGATGATGAGAAGAGCGCGCAGCCGCAGGCGGAGGTCGACCAGAACTCCGACCTCGAAGATTTCACGCTCATCCAGACGCTCCTGCAGGTCGACTTCTGGTTGCTCTTCTTCATCTTCTTCGCCATCATCGGTGCCGGCATCACCCTGGTCAACAACTTCGCCGAGCTGGTCTTCTCCATCGTCGACGTCGACCAATCGATCGTGGTGCGTCTTCGTGTGCGTGTGTGATGAAGCGTGTGTGCCGCGTGTGCGTGTGCGGTAGTGTGTTTCGTTCGTGTGTGTCGTGCGGTGTTTGCAGAGCTGACGAGCAATTAACAACTTTTTGTTTGCAGTATCACAGAGAAGACGTGCCCGGCTTCAAAACCATCAACACCCTGGTGTCCCTCTTCTCTTCGTTCAACACGCTGGGGCGCATGCTGGTCGGGTTCCTCTCGGATTGGGTCACCGCGCGCTGGGGCAAGACTGCCCGCGTGTCGTTCCTCGTGCTGGCGTCGGCGCTGATGGGCCTGGTGCAGCTCTACTTCGCGTTCGCCGTCTACGTGCCCATGCTCTACCCGGGCGTCATCTTCCTCGGCCTCGCCTACGGGGCCACCTTCTGCATCGTTCCCACACTCGCACTTGAATTCTTCGGCTTCAAGTACTTTGGTACTTGCTCTCCTCATCGCACACGACACACAATACACAACACACGGGACAACGCATAACGCACAACACACGCAACACACGCAACACACGACACACACAACACACGACACGACACGACACGCCACGCCACGCACACACGACGGAAGTCTGACTAGTTGGCCTGCATGACGCAGCGTCCAACTATGGTATTATGGGACTGGCTCCGGCTGTGGGCAGCGAGGTTCTTGCTACGCTCCTGGCGGGCAAACTCAACGACTACTTCCGCAAGGACGGCGAATTCGTCACCACCGACTCAGCCGGCAACAAGACCAGCCACTGCAACAACTCGCACTGCTATCGGTGCGTCCTCTCCTCCGCTCGTGCGTTTCGTATGTCGTGTGTTGCGTGTGTTGCGTGTGTGCGTGACTCGCGGGTTTGTCTGACTGGCGTGTGCGGTGGTGCTGGCAAACAATAGATACACCTTCTTCATTACGGCCTTTGTCTGTGCGGTCTCGGTGGTGGTCTCGTTGTGGGTGTGGAAGCGACGAAGGGACGCCGAGCGGCGGAAACACGCCCACGACCAATACTTGGCGCCTACTACCGATGGCGAAGATGCGTTCCCTGTCAAGATTGTAGAATCTTGGTAGTCGTTCGGTGGCCGCGTCTCTCTGTCCTCGAGGAGCCACCACTTCTCGGCCGCGCAAGCGAGGTCGCCAACCGCTCGAACCGACGCGAACATGTTGAACTCTTGCGTGATTGGTTCGAGATAAAATGCGGCTCTGTTATTGGCGGGAAACCAACTGCCATTATTAATATGGGGAAATGAAACGAATTCCCTGTTATTGCCTCTCAACATTGCCTCTCATTGCGTTCGGGCTCGGGGTTTGGTCTTGTACAACAACGTTCCTCCTGACGACACGCACAGAAGCAAACGAGAACAGAACACGGCAGTCCATTGTACAACTAACGACAGCTTGTACGAGCAGTATTGGGCCTCGTTCGTTCATACAGCGCCTCGTACGAGAGCTCAGCCCCTGAAGCTCGTTCGCAAGCTCTTCCTCCTCCTCTTCTGCCAATATGCAAGCGCCTCGAGCTCCTTCACCGACAAACAAAAGGTTCCATCCTCTTCCATCTTTCTTTTGCCCTCTCGGAGATGAAGATGAAGATGAAGATGGTGAAGGCGAACCGCAAAATTGAAAGAAGTCAGGTGGGCAGTTATGGAGGGTAAGTAACCCCCTTGTTTTCGATCCATCAGAAAACATCCCGATGAGGAGTCTGGCGGTTCTCCCCCAGAGGCGGGAGCTACGTCGTCGGCCACGGTGGACTCGGCCCCATCGTCGACGATGACGATGGCGGCGACTTCGACGACGCAGACCTCGCCCACGGCAACCCGACCGCCGCGACGACGGCCGGAGGGCGACGGCGACGAGTTCGGCTCCATCATCTGTCACGACGACGTCGACAACAAAGAAGGCCGAAGGAGGCGGCGGTCAAGGGTCGGACATCATCTTATCCACGCTACAACGCATCGCGACTCGATCGCCCCTCACTCTACCGAATGGCGGAGGAGGCCTCAACCGATCATCTTCGCCGCATTCGTTCCTCGGAGGACAGCATCCCTCGTCCATCCCCGCTACGTCGTCCCATCTGATGATGGCGCCCGATGTGATGGGGCCTGGCTACGGCGAGGGCTCGTCCTGGAATCCCGTACCTCCTCAGCTGCCGCCTCAGATGCAAGCTCCCTCGCAGCAACAGCCGCCTCAACAACATCAGCACCAGCATCAACCACAAATGCAGACGCATCTCCAGCATCAGCATCAAACACAAATGCAGCAGATGGGCCAGCAGCAAGGGATATCGCCCCAGCAGATGATGCAAGCTCCCTCGCAGCAGCCGCAACAGCAAATGACCCAGCACTACGTCGTACAGCACCATCCCGGCCATCCGCACCACCAGCACCACCAGTTCCCCTACCACCCGCAGCATCCTCACCACCAGTTCAACCCCCAGAACCAACACCATCACGGTATCTCTACATACTTCCTCTTTTCATTTATTATATTCTTTTCTGGAACTATTTATCCTCTTTAGGATTGTTTCGTTAATCGTATAATATTTTTCTCATTTTTTCCTGTGCGACGCCGGTCGTTTGATCAACGCAGGTCGAGTCTACAAGCCGCGGCCATCGCCCATCCCGTTCGACGACGGCCAGATCCTGCTGCCCTCGTTCGTGTCTTCGCTCTCGTCCGCGTCGGCGCGTTCGTCGTCGCCCCGGTCGTTCACGGCGTCGACCCTCCTCTACCCGCTGCCCGAAGACGAGGAAGCGATGCTGCAGGTGCTCGAGATCCCGCACCTTCCCAACGACGCCGCTGCCGCGGGGGCTATCGCTGGCGGTGACCAGTCGTCGGCGATGATGACCAACGGCAATGGCGGCGGCGCCTCGTCGACGTCGGCGTCGGGCATGCCGGCCGACTTCGGCGACCCCTCGCAGTTTGTGCCCTCGCAGCATTCGGCCTTCCGGACGCCGCTCAGCCGACCCATCCCCAAGAAGCCCGACGGCCAGCAGGCAATGCGGCCTCACTCGCCGCAGCACGTCATGCCCTCGGGCGCCGGCGCGGGCGCCACGCACAACCATCAGCATCAGCACCAGCATCAGCATAACCACCAGCATCAGTTCCAGCAGCACCTCCAACATCAGCACATCATGCACCAGCAGCACACGAACGCCGGCATCTCGCCGCACCAGCTCCAGATGCCCGTGCAACAGCAACAGCCGCCTCAGCCGCAGCAGTTCCAGCAGCCCCAGGCGCAGCTTCAGGGTCAGCAGCTGCAGCAGTCGCGACCAGTCGTACTCGATCGAGAGCAGCAGCTACTGCAGGTCGAGGGCATTCTACGCGACGCGCACAGCGACAACTCGAGCGCGTGTTCCAAGAAGGACATCGAGATCTTCACCCACCACGCGGCCATGCAGCGAATGGCCCACGAGAGCATCAAGAAGCGGATCCAGCTCCATCAGCAGCAGCAGCAGCAACAGGGCCAGTCCTCTCCCAGCTCCTCCTCCTCGCCCGATATCGGCCAGCAGGGCTCCGATGGACAGCCCGCCGCGAAGAAGAGCAAAAGGTACCGCGCACACTCACTTCACTTCACCGCACGCACACCACCGCACACGCACACGCCAACACTGCACACGGTCTCATGGTCGTCATCGATCTGACATGCGTGTGTTTTTCTTGGAAGCAGCAATCGGAGTCGAACGGACCAGGCGCAGTATCAGCAGCTGGAGGACGTGTTCCTGCGGGACCCGCTGCCGTCGCGGAAGACCAAGGAGCGGCTGGCCCAGGAGCTGGGACTCACGGCGCGCAAGGTGCAGGTGTGGTTCCAGAACCGAAGGGCCAAGGAGCGGCGACAGCTGCGCGAGATGGGCATCAACGACTCCACGATTCTGCCCAATCCGTGGGGTGAATAAGGTGATCACCAACCTCACACCTCACCTGTACTTTACATCACCATTACACCATATTTCCCTTTTTGTTACCACAACAACATGCTGTACATACTCCCCCACTGTGTTTGAGCGTTCTGGGTCAAATGGGCTGGCAACCCTACACTTGCCATTCACCTTGGTTGCTCGTGGGGGCAGTGGACATGGTGGCTTGTGGGAGGCAGGTTGGTGTCGCCTTGTAGACGAGTCGACAAATAAGAGTTTCTCCACTCTTTTCCTTGAGGGCGCTGGGATGGGCCTCGTCCCCAACACAACCTGGCGCAGACGTCTGGTGTGGTAACACTCGGCGTCCCACCCTCGTTTATCGGCATTTTAGCAGGTGGCACCCTTTCCGCTCATACCCAAGCACCCCCCCAAACAAAAAGCTCACTTCAATCATAAGATCAGGCACAATGACCTCGCGAGACTTTGGCTTCGGTGCGCCCTCCAATGATTTAAAATGCAATTTTGTGTTTGTTTGTTTGTTTATTTTTATTATCTCTTGGTATTTAATATTTGATGTTTTTTTATCACGTGCATTGTGGTTGGCCATCACGCAGGTGTGTCGGTGCGCGAGGCCGAAGGCGCCGAGGGTGTGTTCATCCTCCACTTGAAGGCCAACGAGAACCGCTTCAATCCCGACTTCATGGTGGCGATCGATCGCGCCCTGTCTCACGTCGAGAAGTGCGACTAACTCTGACGTTGCGGCACTTGTTCCTGTGATACCTCCCTTTACACTGAGCTGACACACACACATGCACATACACTGACAGGCACGAGGGACCCACTGCGCTGGTCACCGTCGGCGAGGGCAAGTTCTACTCCAATGGTCTTGATCTCGACTATGTGGGCAGTCACACCGACCAAGTCGAATCCTTCATGAACCAGTGCGCTTCTCTCTCTGTGGTGTGTGTGTGTTGTCAAGCTACTAATGCGACATCGTTGGAATTTCAGGTACATGGCCTTGTTGGCGCATTTCCTCATTGCGGGCGTGCCCACCGTGGCGGCCGTCAACGGCCACTGCTTCGCTGGCGGCTTCCTCCTGGCCCTCTCCCACGACTACCGAATCATGCGGTGCGGCCGCGTTCAAAGACTCCCCTGCCACCACCAGCCGCAACTCACGCCCGCATGACGGCCTAATGTATCATCATCAGGGAGGACCGCGGCTTCTGTTGCTTGAACGAAGTCGACATCGGGCTCAACCTCTGCCCCGGCATGGCGGCCGTGGCGAGGGCCAAGCTGGAGCGCACCATTTTCAGGGACTCCATTCTCAACGCCACGCGCTACACCGCCCCCGAGGGCGTCAAGGTGCCTTTTGCTCCGCTCGCTTGCCACGCGTCCAGTTCCAGCGCTTTGCCGCACTCATCAACCATTGTGTCGTGCGTGTTGTGTGTCGTGTGTGTTCACTGCACTGCAGGCGGGGTTCATTGATGCGGCTGTGCCCGATGCCGAGGTGCTAGCGCGGGCCGTGGCGCTGGCCCAAAAGCTGGCGCCCAGGGGTGCCAACAAGACCATCCTCAGCCAGCTCAAGCAGGAAATGTACATCGATGCGTACGACAAGCTGACCACGGGCGGGTGCGTAGCCATGCTCTTCCGCTCCCTCGCGCCACGCAGCGACTTTTTAAAGCTCACCTGGGCTCTGCGTGTGCACAACAACAACAACAACAACAAAAACAACAACAACAACAACGACATCGACGACGACGACGACGACAACAAACAGGCTCGGACTGGCCGCTGGCAGGTTTGGTGGCTCCAAGAAGAAGGCGAACCTCTGAAGTCGTTGCGCTTGTCGACACGAAAGAGAAATAAAAAATAGAATTATGGATTTATTTTTTTGCTCTTTTAGAAGAAGAAGAAGATGGAAGCACAAGGGCCAACAAAGAAGAAGCTGCGCGTGTTGTGCTTCCACGGCTACAGGCAGAACGTGGACGTCTTCCGGGACAAGACCCTCAAAAACTTCCGGTACGACCCCCTACAAGTTGGTACGTGGCATCTTGTGTTTGCTCACCGCTCTCCTTCTGTACGACCGTCATGGCAGCCAACGCTGCCTGAATCGGTTGGACATCGAGTACGGTACCGCCCCACTCCAAAACCACGCCCAACATGTTGTGTACTTCCTGAAAATGTTTGTTGTTTTTGGCCCCTCCTACAGTCTATGCACTGAGTCCACACCGAATGGAAGAAGCCTCGCAAGAAGGTGCGTGCACATGTGGGGATGACTTCTTCTTCTTCTTCAAGAAAGATGGTCTCAAGCCAAGCCACAAACAAACACATCTTGTCTCCTTTAAGAGGGCATGGACATCTACAAGTGGTGGGACACGGTGCCCCAGAGCGCCTACCTCACCGGAGGAACCGCCACTGTCGGCATCGATGAAACGCTCGAGGTGCCCGCCCACCTCTCTTCTTCTTCTTGAAGTGCGCTCAGATCTCAAGCTCTCGCGATCGGGCGGGTGCTGCATGCAGTTCATCGCCAAGTTCATCGCCGACGAGGAGGCCAAGAACGGAGCCTTCGACGGAGTGCTGGGCTACTCGCAGGGCGGTACGCACGTGTGGTGGGTTGGCGCCAAGGTGACACGTGCGGTTGTGCTGACCACTAGTGGTGGTGCGCAGGTGTGCTGGCCTCGTTGCTTTGTGCGCTGGCCTCGACTCGCATCGCAGCCGGCGAGCACGACGAGCTGAGGCACCTGCGGTTCGACTTCAAGTTCGGCATCTTCTTCTGTGTACGGCCGTAGCAAGCATGCGGACACGTTTGGGGCCAATGATCTCGCCCTGGTCGGGCCTGATATGCGTGCGTGCGTGCGTGCCTAGGCTTTTCCAGTGCGAGCCGAGCCCCACAAGCACGTCTACGAGGGTCTGAAAGATAGTCAAGGTAATTTTTTAGGCCATCTTTATCTTCCCTGATACGCTAATACGCACACGCACACGCATACGCACACGCACACGCACACGCACACGCACACGCACACGCACACGCACCAGATATGCCTACGCTGCATGTGTGGGGACAGAAGGACGACCTGGTGCCGGCCGACTACAGCAAAGAGCTGGTGGCGCTCTTCCCCTCTGCAGTCACGTTCGAGCATCCCACAGGCCATGTCGTTCCGGTACGCGCCTGGCCCTGACTCTGAGCTTGCGCTTGCCCCTCCCCCAACCATTCACTTCTCATCATTGCCCATTGCGCCGCGTGGTGTCCGGGGAGTCCTTCGACAGACCAACTCGCCAGCCAAGACCGCCTACATCTCCTTTTTGCAGAAGTTCGCCAGCTAGCCTCCCACGACCAACACAACCAAAGACTGGGGGGGCAGATCTGGAAGTGCTGGATGAAGAAGGTGATGAATGTCGGATAGTAAAGCACCGCTTCCCATCTGCCGAACAGCAAGTGCAGCCAGCGCCAGGTGGTGCTATAGAACTGGGAGCTTTCGCTCATATGTTCTATCACCACTGTCAATTTCGCGTGGTGGCCGCAGTGACACAAGCGCGGCATGTTACAGTTCGGGCGGACACCAATCGGTGGGAGGTCTTTATCGCTTCACTTCATCAACCAATGGAAGGGCGAGCTGGACGATAAAACTGGCCACTTTTCTCAACGTGACGTATCAACATCATCTAAGCACAGCACAACTACTCCAGCCAAGCACAACAAATGAAGCTCAACGCCATCCTCTTCGCCTTGGTCTGTCTCGGCTTGCTTGCTCTCGCGCTCGCCCACGATGGTGAGTTCTTCCCCCCCACCGGACTGTTCCCATGCAACCAACCAACTCCAACTGACAGTTGATTTGTGGTTGGACAGGCGAAGACCACAGCGGCAAGAAGAACGACGACAAGAAGGACCATGACTGGGACTGGGACAAGCACCACGACTGCGACGACAAGGAGGATGATGATGATGATGATGATGACAAGGAGGAGGGCAGGTGCTACTGGAAGTGTGTCAAGGTGTGCCACAAGAAGAAGCCCCACCACACCTCCACGACCAAGAAGCACACCTCGACCACGACCCCCAAGGAGACCACCACGACCAAGAAGCACACCACATCGACCACGACCGAGGACTGCCCCAAGGAGACCACGACGACCAAGAAGCACACCACATCGACCACGACCGAGGACTGCCCCAAGGAGACCTCCACGTCGACCAGGAAGCACACCACATCGACCACGACCAAGGAGTGCCCCAGGGAAACCACGTCGACCAAGAAGCACTCGACCACCACGACCGAGGACTGCCCCAGGGAGACCACGTCGACCAAGAAGCACTGCGACGACGATTACAAGCACTAAGTGGGCAAGCGCAACACGCCACAAAAAAGCTCATCACACGCGCCCAGCATCTTGGCGCAGCAGCAAATACATAAATTGGTTAAGCAACTCTGAACGGGCAAGCGCCTTTACAGCGCGTGGTACTTGTGCAAGAGAGAGCGTGGTCGATAGTAAGTTCTTTCGATCAACTTATAGTACATTCACTTTTCTCAGATGAGTGCAGTGTGATACCCCTTAACAACCACCTTACACAGCTCGACTGGTTGTTCGGCTCTCATACAACTTCCAATCAGTGGGTGAACCAGTTTGTCATCGGCCCGGCATTGGCCTGTTGAAGCGATCCACGGAAGACAGGAGAGTTGAAACACAAGTGAAAAAATGACCAACCAGAACGCCGGTTGAAAAAGTTGACCGGATTTTGTTGCAATTTTCGCCCGGATTTCTACCGGGTCGTGACGACCACCGGAGCGAACCGTTCAGTCGGGCCGTCAGTCGCACCTGCCGGTGGCACTTAAATACTCGGACCTCACTCCCTCTACCTTCATCATCACTATCATCAGCTCGACTCTCCTACAACACAAGGCGCTCTACCCACCAACCACTCCCGGTCGACATGAAGTTCGTCGCGGCCCTCGCCATCTTCCTCCTCGGCCTCACCTTGGCCTTTGGCAACACCATCAACAATGGTGCCATCGTGGGCTCTTCCAGCAGCAGCGTCGTGGGCACCGCCATCTCCACCTCGGCCGTCACCGACATCACCAAGACCACCACCATCACCCAGACCGCCTCCGCCGGCCTCAACTACGTACGAAGTGACACTACGCTCTTTGTGATTGCGCGTATTCTGTGCGTGCCGTGCTGTGGAATTTGATCAGCTCACACGATTGCGTTGCTGGATCCACAGGCCCAGCCGACCGTGATGGTCACCCTTGTGCCCACCGTCGTGCCCACAATGCTGCCCACCGTCACCCCCGTGGCCTACATCGACTACGACTATGAGGACACCTCGGCCGCCTCTGGCCTCGCGCCCTTCGCCTTCTTCTGAGCTTGACAGATCATCGGCCTCCCACAGGCCAATGTGGGCCTATAGATAGATATCTGTCCCTCCCCCACATGTGGCCGCGCCCTCCTCTTTAAGGATTTTAGACCACGACGCTCGGTCGCTGACCCCAGGCCCAGTTGTTGTGGCAAAGAAGAACAGCTTTTTGAATAACATGTCCATTTCTGCAACTCGACCATAGCCAATCGTGTTACGTTGTTAAAAAAAATGCGTCTGCAGAAACGGACGGCTGGGCGGTACTCTTCCAAAGAAGAAGGTGCAGAATAAGTATTAGGCTGTTTTTAGTGGTCGGCAGCCGAGGTGAAGCCCATGTAAGGGCGCAGATGCTGGGCGAATGGCTCGGGCGCAGGTTGCGCGCGCTGCATCAGTCGGTTGGCCTTGGCTTGCTGCAACAATCTGACTCCCTTCGCCTCTCTACTCCCCACAACGCCAAACAACACAACACAACGCGACACGCACACGCATCAAAAAGAGAGACGGGGAAAGAAAGGATTGGTAAAAGATAGGGCGGTACCGTGCGACGAGACTGATGGCACCTGGGCGTGGTCTCGGGGCTGACGACAGGAGGCCAGTGGCGCGATGGTGGTCAACACCCTCCGCCGAGCTGTGCCGCTGGTGGTCATCGTCGTCGTCGATCGAGTCCGGCGCAAGCGCGGCCTGGCGCAGGAGCGACGCCCATAGCTGTGGTCCGGCCAGGTCCTCGGCCGATCCGCCCAGGGCGTTGCGCAGCGTCGCGTCGGCGCCGTGACGCAGCAAGACCAGTGCCTGGGCGGTGGTGTGTGTCAGCAGCCACCTTAAAATCTTCCAGCCGTCAAATAGAACACTGTCGCCACGTACGACAGGCTCGGACTGGGCGTTGCGCAGCGCAAGCATGAGCGGCGTCAGGCCCGTGCCGAGCTCCGGCGCGTTGACGTCCACACCCGGCTGGCCCAGCAGCTGCCTGATCACCACCACCAGGTTGGCGCGGCACGCCACGTGCAGCGCGTTCTATTGCGGAAGCAGAAAAAGAGAGAGAGAAAACGAAGAAGAAAAAAGAAGGTCAGCGGCAGAGACGAATGGGAAGGGGCTGACGTCAAAAGGCGGTCGGACCTGGCCGTTGCCGTTGTACTTGCTGACGTCAGCGCCGACGGCCAAGAGCGAAGCCAGGGCGCTGTCCCACAGGGCGCGAGCCTCGCTCGTGGGGGCAGCTCTCGTCAGCACCTCCGGTGCGTAGCTGCTGCCAAGCAGCAGATGGAGTGCTGTGTCGCCGTCGCGGTTCACGGCATTCACGTCGCCCGCTTCCATTGTGAAACAGTACACGCACGACACACAGCACCAATGAGTTGAAGGGCCGGGCGGGGGCGCGAATGGGCGGATGAGTACGGGCATAGGAGAGCAGCGTGGCAATGAGTGACGTGAGGCTCCTCCGACAGGCCACATGAAGTGCCGTTTCCCCGCGCCTGCCCACCACAACGTTTTTGTTGTACCATCAGACGACCGTTGGTCGTGTGCGTGTGCGTGTGCGTGTGCGTGTGCGTGTGCGTGTGCGTGTGCGTGTGCGTGTGCGTGTGCGTGTGCGTGTGCCCAATTACCGGTTCTGGATGGTGCAGCTGGCTCCGGCCTGGAGGAGGAGTAGTGCGATGGCATCGCCGCACGGTGGCATGCCGGGCGAACCACCCGCAGCTGCTGCGTTCTTCGATGTCAGGCTTCTTGTTGCCGCCGCCGCCGCCGCCGCCGGCTCCGGCAGCGTAGACTCAATCTCCATCTCCTCTTCATCGTCCACGTACTGCCCCTTCCCCTTCGCTTCCCCCTTGTCGCGCAGGTTCGGCTTCCTCCGCTTGCTGTTGGAACTCAAGAGCTCCACAACAGCTGCTGCTGCTGCGGGGGAGGTCCGCCGCTTGTGGAGCGGCTCCTCCTCGATCGTCGTCGTGCCCTCCCGCGAAAAGAGGCGTTGCTCGATCTGCGACGCCGCCGAAGTGAGCTCCCCGAAGGCCTCCCGCAGGAAGACGTCGTCGATGTCGGCATCTGAGCTCGCGCCCGTTGCTACGCGTCGACAATCGCCATTACGGTGTGAGTGTCGTTGGTCGTGTCGTGTCGTGTCGCGTTGCGTGTAGTGTTGCGTGTCGTGTTGTTGAGCGTACGGTTCATTTGGGGGGAAATCCGCGAAGAAGGACCTCTTACGATCAAACTGGCCTGAGAAGAAACAGCCATGAGAGTAGTGATCCGCCGCATTTCGGCCAGCCTGTGTAGCGCCGTGTCGCCACGCTCATCCACTGCATCCATCACTCGGTCCTGCGCAAGGGCGTGTGGCGTGTGCCGAGTGTCAGAGCACACATCAAGGCACAAATGCGAGAGTTGAGTGGCATGGAGCACCTTGAAGTGAGTCAGGATGTGGTTCACGATAAAGAGCGACAGGACCGCAAGGCGCGACAGGCTCTTGTCCTGCGTTGCCCTCGGGGCATTCGCTCCTGCGCCGCCGCCGCAGCAGCAAAAGATCATCATCAGCACCGAGCCACGCGGCGGCGTGGGACAGGAAGAGGAAGTGGGGCAGGGGCAGGGCACCCAAAGCGACGGCCCAGTGGAGCGCGGTGAGGCCGAAGCAGTCCCTCGCAGTGCACTCTTCTTCGGTCAGCCCGCGAGCCACGAGGGCCACGATGTTCTGCTCGCTGACCTCGCTGGTGGGCTGGTGGGTGGCCTAACACAGATTAATTGGATGAAGTGTGCTGTGTGTGTCGTGTCGTGTGTGTCGTGTCGTGTGTGCGCGTGCGTGTGCGTCGTACAATGTTGGTTCTGCCAACGGTAACATTTCTATGCATCAGTCTGTCATTGCTGAGGGGACCAGGCGGCAAGCCTCTCTTGGTGGAGTTTCTTGCCTCTTCCACGTGCCACATCGGATAGCCCGAACTGTTGAACCCAGCCCTCTAGAGTGTTCACATTGATGTGATCCAGTGAGTATGATACAGCAGCCTCACAACGCACACGGCACACGGCACACGACACACGGCACACGGCACACGACACACGACACACACGAGCCAAGCTGAATCTTTGCGTACCCAATAGGCTTGGTGCGGCGAGATCTGGGCCGAGGTGGGCCAGAGGGCCGAATCGCAGGACTCGGCGGGCTGTTCGGACAGACTTCGAATACGCGTCGCTGAATTCAAAACCGGCGTAAGTCGGCACGCGGCGCGGGACTGTGGCAGAAAATTGAGGGCTGCGGGCTGTGTTCGGTTGTGTACCACTCTGAAGGCGCAGGCGCAGTGCCGTGTGGAGCGCAGTTTCGCCCAGGTGGGACCTGAGGCTCTTGTCGGCGCCGTGCTGCAAGAGAATCGACACCAGCTTGGAGTTGTTGCAAGCAATCGCACTGTGCAGCAGAGTCTCGCCCTTGGCATTTCTGTGCGATGATGCTTCATGTGATTATGGACGCCACACGACGACGCCACACGAAACGCGACAAACCCAAGAAGTGGGACGAACCGCAGGTGGAAGACCCCGTGGTCCTTGAGCTGCACGACAGCCCAGGCCAGCAGACCGTTTTGTGGTCCGGTGCCGGCGCGCGTCAACAAGTGCAGCGCAGTCTCGCCCTCGACTTCATCCTGACAAAATCGAGTGAACATGATCGTTTGTCAAGTTGACGCCACCGACACATCACCACATGACACACGACACACACGACACACACGACACACACGACACACACGACACACGACACACGACACAGAGAGGATGAACAGAAGGGCTGTATGTACGACAACATCGAACTGAGCACCGTGGCCGAGGAGCAACTTGCAAATGGTCCACGAGTCGGCCTCACTCGCAGGTGGTTGTTCCCGCCTCTGGATTGGTCCGGACCGTCCCACTATCGCCGGTGCTCGCACTTCAAACTCCGAGTTGTTAGCTGCGCCGTGTTGCACTTCGTTGGGAGAGTGAGCAAATCAGACATTGTCGCGCCAGTCGGCATCGAGGTTATCGATCACGGGCGAGATCACGTACACACGCCTCGAGCGGCAGCGATCAGCGGTGTGACAGACCTGTGTGTCGAATGAACCGTGTGTCGTGTGTGTCATGTGTGTCGTGTGCGGTGGTAGGTGAGAACTGAGAAATGACGGCCGAGGAGCTGAGCGTGCGAGTACTTGAAATCGCGGGCATTGACGTTGGCGCCATGGGCCAACAGCAAACCAACGGCTTCGAGGTGGCTCGAAGCGCACACTGCGTGCAGGGCGGTCCACCCTCGAGCGTCCTGACGCATACACAATGTAAATAAGAGAAAGTAAAAACGTAAAATAATGTGTCACACACGAAAAAAGACATGGCGCACCTTGGCGTTGACGTCCGCGCCTGATTTGATGAGCTTGCGCATGAAGGAGACAACCTTGCTTTTCTCCTTCTTGTCCTCTTCTGGTCGGGGCTGCAGTGCCGACGAAAATCTGGCATGCATTGGGGGCGACTGACGGTCCACCTCCATCACACTGGTGATTGCTGCGACTAACAAGGGGCTCTGGCCCTGGAAGACAGGAGCTTCGAGTTAGAGGTCCTGTATATCAAGTCACACACAACAACACGACACACGCCACACACTCAGAGAAGGGATGTTTGTACGTCAGTGGCGGTGGCATTGACGTTGGCCTGTCGACTGAGAAGCATGGATGCGAGGCCCGGTCGCGGCGGCGAGGGCGGCGCGGCGGGACCTGCGGCGGCTCGTGGCGGCTTGAACGAAGCTGAAGTGCTGCTGCCAATGGCGAATGCCGTGCTGTGGTGCCTGGAGTTCATCGCGTACGGCATCGAAGACGGAGCGAACGCTCTGCCCTGCGACAGAGAGCCCAAGCCGGCTCGCGGAGCGTTTTCCGCAGCGGCCGCCAGCGCGGAGAGGACCTGACACCCCACAGCGTGCAGTGGCGTCCTGGGCATCAAAATTCAAAATCATCAGCATCGAGAAAGACCAGAAATTCGTATAATTCATTGTGCAGGGGAGGGGCACGTGGTTCCGCACCATCCGACAGCATCGGCCAAGTTTACGTCGACGTCGGCATGGCGCAGCAGGGCCTCGGCCAAGTCTGCGTCGCGGTCCTGGCAGGCCACGTGCAGCAACGTTTTGCCCGTCTCGTTGACCGCGTTGACCGGGCAGCCAGCGTCGACAAGAACGTCGACCAAGACGCCTGTCGCAACAAGATCGGAGTTAAAAGCTCGGCACGTCGCTCGACTGAGTGCGTGAGGTGCCTGGCCTGGTACTTACCGACATCCCGTGACTGGGTGGCGAAAACCGAGAGCTCGCCATCGCCAGCCAGGCAGAAAAGCGGGCTGATCCCCACACTCTGATGCGTGTGTGGTTGTGAGTCGCGTGTCACTGGCGGAAAAAAAAGCAATCGCTGGTCAACAGAGAGAAAAACGCACCACCGAGGCGCCGCGCGAGAGCAGGTAGACCACGAGAGCAGGGTTGCGGGCCATGCAGGCCAAGTGAAGCGCCGAGAATCCTGGTGAAGAAAAATGAGAATGACGAGTGTGTGACTTGCACATTAATGGGCAGCGCTCTTGATCGCAGTCATTGGGCCGCACCATTGTAGTTGGGCTGGTTGACGTTGGCGCCCGCACCAAAGAGAAGTTCGAAGAGCTGTTCCGTGAGTTGTGGAAGAGCTTGAGATGCGGAAACTGGACCCATGTGTGGACAACCCAAAGCGGCGTAGTGCAGTGCCGTGTGACCCTACCACCATAACCACACATATATAGGTATGTGGAGTTGTCCCAGTCGTTCGGTCATCCCCGGAGTTGGCTTTGGGGGGGGAAAGAGGGTAAGGAGAAGATTACCTGATTGTCCTGGAGGTTGATGAGGACGCGCCCGGTGGCAACCAATGCCGAAACCGCCAGCAGGTTGCCGTAGTGACACGCCAACATCAACGGGGTTTGCCCTATGCTGTACAGTGGATCAATAATTAATTGTGTGTGTCGTGTGTCGTGTGTCGCCGTGTGTTGTCGCGTACTCATTCATAGCGTTCACGTCAGCGCCCTTGGCCAGCAGGTACGCCACCGCCTCGTGGTTGTCATTCGTGCACGCTATGTGAAGTGCGGTCGACCCGGGGGCTTCGGCCTGAGGTGTGAGCAGCATGGGTCTGGTTTGCATGGCTGTCGCCTGATTGCGTCTCTCGGACGAGACGGGCGACGGGAAGCTCAACCCGCCCAACCGATCGCTTACCCTGTGTGTCGTGTGTGTGCCGTGTCATCGTGTCAGGGCAGCTTCAGTGCCGCGTTGAGGGAAAAGCAGTCGCCTTAGGCGCCCGATGATCGGCCATACCTGCGCTTGGCGCTGTGGATGAACCGATTGTACATGTCCGTGACGCCAACAGCATTGTCCAATCCGGCAGCAAGCGGCGCGTCGACGTGGCCCGATTCGTCCACCTTGTCTCGGCCGAAACACACAATTAATTGTGTTGCCAGTGCCAATTGCCGCGATCTGTGTGCTCAGCAACATCGGCGGCGGGAGATGGACAATGTACCAACTGTCGCAGCTGTGCAATGCGCTTGGGGTCATCCGCGGCGCGATGCAAAAGCGTGCGGCCGGCGACTGCCAGGGGGGTCGACCACACGTGAGCCAATTTGGCACACGACAAGGTGAGTGTCCTGCTGGGACAGGGCAGCAAGGTGGTGGTACGTACGGTCAAAGCAAGCCGGATTGGTCACAGACGAGACCAGGCTCTGATCATCGAGGCCACCCTGAGCGAAGATGTCTGACTGAATGATCCTGCAACTGTCAGTTGGGCCACCTTCACCTGCTGCACTCCGCGCATGACACACGCAACAGGAAAGCGTCAGCATGGTGGTGTGAGTCAGGCTTCGGCTCGGCCGATAGAACTCACGTACATTTGGCGGTCATGGCGTCCCTGTGATGAGGTCTGACGCGCGTTGGTCTGTTCCCGTAAGGGCCGGTTTCTTGAATCGAGATGAGAGTCTTCAAGTTCAAATTGGTCGCTAGGCTCTCGTCGCTCTTGTCCACCCTACACAGGAGCGCTTGTTAGCGTCTCACACCACTGCGTCCCTCCTCGGCTGTGCCTCCTCAAAACACCAACAACGTACGGGACGTAGGAAATGTCCAAGTGCTTGAGGTTCGTTAGATAGCTCAGCTCTTGAGTCAGCGAGAAGTAACCCTTCCCTTCCGTAATAGATGCCAGTGAGAATTGTGGTTGTGCGTGCAGCAGGTGCGTGCATCATGGGGTACCGTTTAAGCTCTCGAGTTCGGCGCAGGCCAAGGCCAGGGTCTCCACATTGGGAAAGGATTCGACCATGTCTGGCGTATTGGGTATATGCCACCCTGGTCGTTGGTTGTTCGCGTTGTGTGCTGTTAAATCCCATCAGACACGGGGAGACGGGAGCGCAGGAGTAATGGTACCAGAGAGGTCGAGCACCCGAACTTGCGGAGCCTCGTGACCTGTGGTGTGCCGCAGACGATGACTTTTGTGAGGTGCCGTCCTTTGGGGTGAGCAGGAGCTAGGCAATGAACAACGTTGCGGTACCCAGTACGGGCCACCACGTGATCAACTCCGCGTCGTCCTTCCTCATGTAGTTTGCTCCACTCCTGTAGAGCTGGGGACAGAGAAACCTGGTTCCATCCAGCGCCTCCGTCAGTTGCCGCTACTCAACACCAGGTTTCGATTGGTTTTTTGGTTGTTGTTTGGCTTTGCTTTGCTTTTGCTTGCTTACCTCTCGAGCCTGGTGCACCGCACGAAGACCTCGCGCAGCAGCTCACCCACTTGGTCTTCGTTCATGCGACAGGTGGACTGGGTGAAGGGCACCAACGACAGATCGATCTCGCGCACGTCCTTGCTGTGACGCGCCACGACATGCTGCAGCAACAGGTCGGGAAACACTTGCACTTCCTGCTTCTGCTGCTGCGATTGTTGGTCTTTGTGCAAGACCGACGCCTCGTCTTCGTCGCCCGCTCCACCGACGGCTTTGCTCGACCCGATGCCTTTTCGACAACAACAAAAAGGAAAGAAGGAAATCACGGTTAAGAAACCAAACGGAAAAAGTAAAGGAAAAGTAAAAATGAAAACGACGAAAAGGGCGCACGATGTTGGGGCGGGGTGATGAGGGGCGCCAGTCGGGGAAAGCGGACGCAGCGCCAGAGGGTCGGGGCATGGGCGAGCTCGTTGAGAGTGCGACAAGCCATCGAGACGCGGTTGAGTTCAGGCGCAAGTTCGAGGAAGCCCAAGACATGCAGCAGCAACTCGTTGGACAGTGCTTCGAGCAAAAGACAGGCATCGCCCCCTTCTTCGTGCGACATCTCCACGGCCTCGCTCATCTTTACCTCGCGTCTTCTTTCGTTTGTGGCCGTGAAAAATTTCCAGGAGGTAAAGAGTGTATGCTCCGGATACGAATATCACCAATAGGGATGCGTCAAGGCTTGATCTTACGTGGACCAATCAAAAGTTTCCCATTTCTTTTTCTTTGTCTACGAAGTCCATTTTTATCTGATTTATTTTTGATTTAGTTTCGACAAAGAAAAAGCGGAGGATGCTGCAGAGCCTCCGGAGGAAGAAGGCTGGGGGAGGGCTGGCTAGCATCCACGCCAGCGGCGCACTGATTCCACGACTGGAGATTCGCTCATCAGCCGTGCTGTTCCGTTCCACATTTGTCCGATCTTCCACAACCTCGCGCCGCACCTTGACCAGGTAATCTAATCTTTTTCAATAATTATTAATGCATAAATGCCATTTTTTGAGTAATTTATTTAAAATAAATTATGATAAATATAGTGCGCCACGCACAAAGCCGCCCACGCAGGGTCCACTCGCCGCAGCCTACGATCCGGTACGAACTCTCTGTCCGCACCAGCAGGCGCCCACATTAACTTGCTTGGTCACACGACACACACGACACACACCCGCGCGCACACAGAAAGCAATCGAAGGCGCCGGCTGGTACCAGTGGTATGAGAGTCAAGGTGCGGCACCTTTTGTTCTGTCACACAACTGAGCCGCAGCACCGTGTCTCACGTGCAACTGCTGTTTGTTGTACTGGATGGGCCATTGCAGGATATTTCAGGGGAAAGAATGGGGTACCGCCAGGGCACAACTTCTCCATGGTAATCCCGCCGCCCAACGTCACCGGCACGCTCCACATCGGCCACACGCTCACCGTCGCCATTCAGGTACCCACAATACCATACTTAAATGGCTCTGTGTGTGTGTCTGACGTGGGCCGCCGTCCCCTCAGGACTCGATTGTGCGATGGCGTCGTATGATGGGCGACAACGTGCTGTATGTGCCAGGCACCGATCACGCGGGCATCGCCACGCAGACCGTGGTCGAGAGGAGGCTCCAGAAGGAGAAAAAGGTATCGTGATCATTGATGTGGTCGTCCGAAACTATTGTTTTGTTTATTTTTATGTGTCGTGAGAAAAATGCGTGCAAGCAAACTGATGTAATTTGGCCCGTGCTAGCTCACGCGACACGACCTCGGCCGAGAAGCTTTCATCGACGAGGTGTGGAAGTGGAAGGAGACGCACGGCAACCACATCAACAACCAATTGGTACGAATTGGTTTAAACGATGGCCACCTGTGAAATCGATTGTGACAGTCTCGCACGCAGAGACGCTTGGGCACGTCGCTGGACTGGTCGCGGGAGGTGTTCACCATGGACCCTCAGCGCAGCAAAGCCGTCACCGAGGCCTTTGTCCGGTACGACCACTACCACTCGGCCGTAACGAGTGTGTAGTGATCCCGTTGACTCACCGCCGGTGCTGCTCAGGCTTCATGATGAAGGTCTCGTCTATCGATCCACCCGCCTGGTCAACTGGTGCTGCTTCTTGCAGACCGTCATCTCCGACATAGAGGTTTTTCTCTTTCTGCTCGCTCTCTTCGCACGTCCATCCACTCATAAATTCGCCGCACGCACCTCCACGACACACGCACACGCACGCATAATGACACACGTACAGGTCGAGTATGAATCACTGAGTAGGCGGACGATGATCGCCCTGCCGGGCAAGGGCACCAAAAAGTACGAGTTCGGTGTCATCCACCACTTCCTCTATCGGGTTGAGGGCGGCGGAGAACTGGAGGTGGCCACGACGCGACCCGAGACCATCCTCGGCGACTCCGCGCTCGCCGTCCACCCCGAGGACCCGCGCTACGTCGACTTCATCGGGCGGAGGGCCATCCACCCGTTCACCGGCCAGCCCATACCCATCGTCGCCGATCCCATTCTTGTCGACCGCGAGCTGGGCACCGGAGTGGTCAAGAGTACGACAACATGGGAACATCATGTTATCATATTTCGTTTTACTTTTATTTATTGATTTATGTCACGAGCGCAGTCACGCCTGGACACGACTTCGACGATTTTGCCTGCGGTGTGCGGCACAACCTGCCGCGCATCAATCTCCTGCGCAACGATGGCACGCTCAACCAGCACGGCCTCCACTTCCAGGTACAGCTCTTATAAGTTGTTATTGTTATTATTGCATTGTTAATAGTTTTATATCCTCTTTTATTGATGGACTGGTGGCTTGCCTTTCCGCCCAGGGATTGGACCGAATGGAGGCGCGGCGAAAGGTCGTCGAAGAGCTGGAGAAGATGTAAGCAGCTTGCCAAACAAGCCACGCACCACACCACACGCACATGCGCAAACCAGACATTGACACGTCTCTTTCAGGGGTCTCTACAAGGACAAGAAGGACCACGAGTCCAGGATAGCGCTGTGCTCCCGCTCCGGAGACGTTCTCGAGCCCCTGCTAAAGCCGCAATGGTGCGCGCATCCTCTCCTTCTTCCGGAACACGCTCAATACCTCTCCTGCATGAAACCAACATTTCTCTTCTTTTTCGCGCAGGTACGTGGCGTGCCAGGACATGGGCGCTGACGCGGCACGAATGGTGCGCGACGGGACCATCGAGCTCATTCCCGACTTCCACAAACACGAGTGGTACCGCTGGATGGGTAATCTGCTCTACTCAATGATGCATTTATTTTTAATATTACTATTCTTACTATTACTTATTATTATTTATACATTTTGTCTATTTCTCTCGGTGAGCAGAGAACGTGGAGGACTGGTGCGTGTCGCGGCAGCTGTGGTGGGGACACCGCGTTCCGGCCTACAAGGTGGTCGCCGAGGGCGAGGAGCGGGCCGCTGCCAACAACAAGGACAACGACACCTTGCCCGGTAAGCGCTGAGCCCCCAAAATCATGCGGCCGTCGACCACAGTACGCGGCATTGTGCATAACTCATATGCTTGCTCGGGGACTCGTTTGTGTTCGCGACAGAGGACTGGCAAAAGGAGCGATGGGTCATCGCGCGGAACCAGGAGGAAGCCTTGGAGAAGGCCAAGGCGCTCTACCCCGACATCGCGGCACCCAAACTCGAGCAGGTTTGGCCGCCCTCTTTACCTCGACACCACACGCACGCCACCGCGCACACGACACACTCACAATCGCACACGCACACACACACACACACGCATCACCGCACACACACGCACACGATACGTGGTTAACATCGGCACCAGGATGAGGATGTGCTGGACACGTGGTTCTCGTCTTCGCTCTTCCCCATCTCCGCGCTCGGGTGGCCCGACAACACGCAGGACCTGAAGGAGTTCTACCCCCTCTCGGTCATGGAGACCGGCGCCGACATTCTCTTCTTCTGGGTCGCCCGCATGGCCATGATTTGCTCCAAGCTCAGCCCCACCCAGCAGGCGCCCTTCAAGAAGGTAACATGATGCACAGCGTTCAGTCAACAGCATCAGCTGACTCGTGTCGTGTCGTGTCGTGTCGTGTCGTGTCGTGTCGTGTCGTGTCGGGCAGGTCTACTTGCATGGCATGGTGAGGGACGCGCACGGGCGGAAGATGTCAAAGTCGTTGGGCAACGTGATCGACCCACTGCACGTCATTGAGGGCATCCCGCTGGAACAGCTCCTCCAGAACCTCAACCACAACCTGCTCGACGAAGCCGAACGTAAAAAGTACGCGCACGCCCAAACCCCCAGGCCTTGGCTGCCGTGAGTGCTCAGCAGCTCTCCCCTTGCCTTTCCCTGCTGTGGTAGGGCCACGGCGGGCATCAAGTCGGACTACCCCGCCGGCATCCCCCAGTGCGGCACCGACGCGCTGCGCTTCACCCTGGTCAACTACACGCAACAGGTTCACGGCTGCTTCCCCCCCCCCAATGTTCGCTTGTGAACAGCGCTGACGATGGGTGTGTGTTGTGCTCGTCGTGCGTGTCGCGTTGTGCGTGTGCGTTCGGTCCTGAATGATACAGACACGTAACATCAACCTGGACATTAACAAGGTCGTGGCCAACCGCCACTTCTGCAACAAGATGTGGAACGCCACGCGGTTCGTGCTCAGTTATGCCGAAAGCACGCCCGTCGCCCAGCCCGAACCTGATGGTGCGTCTCCCCTGCTGACCCCACTTCGTTGTACTGACATTCACTTGTTATTATTATTAATTATTCTTCTTCTTATTACAGATCTGGCCAGCAAATGGATCCTCAGCCGCCTCAGCCAGGTCGTCACCAAGTGCAACCAGGTTTGCGATGCTCTTGCTTCTGTGTCGTGTGTGACGTGTAGGTGTCGTGTGTGTCGTGTGTGTCGTGTTTGCTCGTGTGTGTCGTGTGTGTCGTGTGTGTCGTGTGTGTCGTGTGTGTCGTGTATGTTCAATTCTGTTACTGCTCCGGCGCAATCAGGGAATGAGTGATTCCGAGTTCCATGTCGCCACGTCGTCGCTCTATGACTTCTTCCTCAACGAGTTCTGCGATGTCTACCTCGAGTATGCCAAGCTCTACATCTCTGGCGAGGTATTGCGTGTGCGCGTGCTTCGCGTCGTCTGCGGTCTTCAGTCCACTGATGACGAAGCTTCTCTACTACAGCCCCGGCCCAGGCAGGCGCAGATCAAGAACGTGCTGAACACGTGTCTCGAGAGCTACTTCCGCCTCCTCCATCCGTTCATGCCCTACGTGTCCGAGGAGCTCTGGCAGCGCTTGCCCACCAGCCAAGAGGTTCGTTTTTTATTTATCTTTTTTCAGATTATTTATTAATCATTTAGGTAATTAATTGGGTTTTTTTAACGAATATTAATTTTATTTTTTTCCCCTCATGCGTAGAAAGAGGATTGTTTGATGCACGCCGCCTATCCGCTGGCCGCGAACCAAGTTGCCGCCTGGCGCAACGAGGAAACCTACGAGAAGCCGATGGAGGTATGGATTCAATGACACACACGCCTTCTCTTCTTCTGCAGATGTGGCGCAAACAACATTTCCTAACATTTCCTTACTGTCACCACTCGCAGGAGGTGCTACGAGTGCTCCATGCCGTGCGATCGCTGCGCGACGGACACGGCGCGACGCCGCTCAAGTACTCGGTGTCCATTCACACCACCGACGCCTCGCTCTACGACCTTCTCAGGTTCGGCTGCCGCTTCATGTTCGCGTCCGTCTCAATCTCGCGAACTCATCGCATGTGTCGTGTCGTATCGTGTGTGTCGTGTGCGCGTGCGTGTGCAGCAACGAGGCCTCTGTGATTCGCCACCTGGCCCGGGCCAGCCGCATTGACGTACAACACAATGCCGCCGAGCCGGAGGGCTGCGGCGTGCGCGTGCTGGACAGCCGCACGCAGATCTTCCTGCCGCTGCTCCACCTCGGTGGCGGCGACCACCAGCAGACCACCGCCACGAGCGCAGAGGTGTCGCTATCGCCCGAGAACGTGGCCAACCTGCAGAAGGAGGTCGAGAAGATGAACAAACGCAAGAAGAAGCTCGAGAAGGAGATCGAGTGGATCGAGCAGAAGGTCGCCGGTCCGTACTACCTCGACAAGGTGCCCCTCGACGTGCGGAACCAGGACAAGTACGGCGCTCCTATTTATGTATTATTTTTGTATTATTAATTATTTATTATTATTAATTATTTATTTGTGAGCTGACGTTGCATACGCGAACGATAAAACAAAATTAGGGAGGCCAAGGCCGAGGCAGAAAAGCAGCTGAAGGACGTGGAGCGCAGCATCCGCTCCGTGTCGGACTTCATGCACAAGTACCAGCCGCTGTAAAGCCGCTTGCCCGTTCACAGTTGCATATCCAATTTTTATTTGCTGCTGCGCCGTGTGCTAAGCTAAGTGGCGTGTTGCGCTTGCCCGCTTAGTGCTTGTAATCGTCGTCGCAGTGCTTCTTGGTCGACGTGGTCTCCCTGGGGCACTCCTTGGTCGTGGTCGACGTGGTGTGCTTCTTGGTCGACGTGGTCTCCTTGGGGCAGTCCTCGGTCGTGGTGGTCGATGTGGTGTGCTTCTTGGTCGTCGTGGAGGTCTCCTTGGGGCAGTCCTCGGTCGTGGTCGTCGAGTGCTTCTTGGTCGTCGTGGTCTCCTTGGGGCAGTCCTCGGTCGTGGTCGATGTGGTGAACTTCTTGGTCGTCGTGGAGGTCTCCTTGGGGGTCGTGGTCGAGGTGTGCTTCTTGGTCGTGGAGGTGTGGTGGGGCTTCTTCTTGTGGCACACCTTGACACACTTCCAGTAGCACCTGCCCTCCTCCTTGTCATCATCATCATCATCCTCCTTGTCGTCGCAGTCGTGGTCCTTGTCCCAGTCCCAGTCATGGTCCTTCTTGTCGTCGTTCTTCTTGCCGCTGTGGTCTTCGCCTGTCCAACCACAAATCAACTGTCAGTTGGAGTTGGTTGGTTGCATTGGAACAGTCCGGTGGGGGAGGAAGAACTCACCATCGTGGGCGAGAGCGAGAGCAAGCAAGCCGAGACAGACCAAGGCGAAGAGGATGGCGTTGAGCTTCATTGTTGTGCTTGGTTGGAGTAGTTGTGCTGGTGTGCTGAGATGATGTTGACGATGTCAAGTTGAGATAAGAAGAGGGGGAGTGAGTGGCAGGTTTTATAGCTCCAGCTCGCCCTTCCATTGGTTGGCTGCGATAAAGACCTTCTCACCATTGGAGTCAGCCCGAACTGTACCAGCTTGCAGTGCGCTGTGTCACTGTCGCCCGACCACCACACGAAATTGCCTGCCCACGCGTGAGTGGACTGCTTTGACCATGTTCAACAGAGTAATGTTGAATGAAGGTGATGCCAAACAAATGCAATGATGCAAACGTTGTTGGCCAACACTGCTACATCCAGGGCAGACCCTGATGGCGATGCAGGGGGTGTTCACTTCTTCTTTTTCTTCTTGTTCTTGTCGGCGGCCTCCTTGGCGGCGGCGAGGGCGGCCTTCTTCTCGGACTCCTCCTTCTTCTTCACGGCGGCGGCGACGTTGGCCATGTACTCTCGCTTGAAGCGCACCCACTCTTCCTCCTCCTCCACAGCCTCGACCTCGGCTTCGGCCACTTCGCGCCTTGGAGGATCGGCCCTCAGCACATCTGCGACACACGAGATCGAGAGAAGAGGACGACAAGGAGAAGATGCTGATAAGACAAAGCACCAGAGTAGAAGAAGACGAAGAAGACAAGTATACCAAATCTCTCCATGTTGACAGGCTCGAACTTGATCAAGTGGTTGATCTGTCGAGACAAAGTGAGAAATGTAGAGTCAGCACAACAGCGGTAGCACAGGGTGGTGTGCAGATGTCGGAGGCACAGGCGGGTACCGAGCAGAGCATGCCACGGATGGGGCCAATGTCCCGCTGGAAGGAGACCGACTGGCGGGTGCTGAGGCCCAGCTTGCGCAGGGTCGAGCGCACCTGGGCGGGCTCGTCGGTGGGCGGACGCACGAGGGTCAGCTCCAGCCACGGCCCGAGGTCGGGCAGCGGCTCCGGCCGGAGCTGGATCTGGGGCAGCTTGTCGGTCTTGTACAGGCCGCGTCGCTGGTCTCGCTGCAGCACGGTGCCCAGCACAACTGCCGAATCACCGCCACAAGCAAGCCAGCATTAAAATTGAAAGATACCCATGGGGGGAGGGGGAATAGAGATGGAGAGATCGTACGTCGCGAAGATGCTGAGGAAGTGAGAGGCATCACGCGAGAGGGCGTTCGCATCTGCAAAATGTTTGTAGAAAGGTTAAAAATTGGGATTTGAAAAAGACCGAAATGCTGTGAAGCCGGCACATCCTGCGGCGGCACGTCGTAAAGAGTTGACGACGAGGATGCGTACCAGGCAGGACGCGCCCACGAAGGCCTGTCGCTGCATCTTCCGATGTCGATTTGATTTCTCTCTTCTGGAGAAAACAGTAGAAACCTTTTTTCTTGTGGGTTTCTACTAAGAGTCAGGCAACAAATCGATCAAGATGAGAGGGAGCAGGATCGGAGGTCATGCCGGCTTTGTGCCCGGCAGAGAACCACTTCCGGAGAAGGTGGAGAAGCTGCGGCAGTTCATCATCTCGCGATCCACAGCCATCTCGCTGCTGCGCACTCGGCACCGCCTGCAAACCGAACGATTGGCCAATCCTGGACAGCCTCTACAGGTGCTCGCTCCCCTCCCTCTTCCTGCAACGCACATCTTTGATCTTTGACGTGGCCGCATGCACAATCTGCTCACCTGTGATCATCATGATGATGATCCGTCCGGCAGACCACGCCTCTGGTGGCTTCGGCGCCGGTTGACTTTCACAAGCGGCAGCTTGACTTCACGTTTGACCCGACGGCTATGCAACCTCGACCTGCCTGGAGGCAAGGCAGCGCACTCTTGCTTTATCTACTCACGCGCTCCTCGTGTGCATGCTGATTACATTCACATCGTGGCTGACCGTTTTTTGCTTCGTCGTCGCAGCGGCCATGCGCTTTCGATGAGCGTGCTGTTGCAGGCCATGAAGGAGAACATCTCCTACGAGGTCTTCATTTCCCAACACGGCAATGTACGTGCTTCGCCGTCCTTGCGTGCACGCAACACGCCACCGCACATGACACACGCACGCAGGCACTAACGCACACGCACACCGCACCGCACACACAGACGCAAAAGCTTGCCTACAACCCTCTCCGCTTTGCGGCAGAGGATGGGTCGGTGTTCACGCTGAGCGAGGCCTCGGAGACCGCCGACAGAGAGCAAAGCCAACTCGACGCCGCCAACACAGAGCCCGGTGAGGGCGCACTTGATCACGACTCTGGCGGTGGTGAGTCGGCGTCTGCCGACGACGAAGCGCGCGAGCGACACATCAGGGAGGGTAGGATCCTCGAGGAGTACGGCAAGGAAAACGAGTGCATTGGATCTCTCTTGTACATGTCCAACTTGAAGGTACGCAGGTGTTGTGTGTGTGTCGTGTGTGTCGTGTGTGTCGTGTGTGTCATGTGTCGTGTGTCGTGTGTGGAAATAGGCTGCGCACGTGCGCTACATGTTCGACTTACACCGTATTTGTGGGTTTTAAATAGATGCACCGGACCAGGGGCTATGCCACTACGACCGACTTTTCCAAGGAGTTCGCCCGAGCCGCTGGCGTGAAGGAAGGCCACGTCACGCTCGACCTCTTCCTTGGTCTCGGGTATGTGCAACTCCATCTCTTTCTTCATCGGCCGCCGCTATGATGGTCCTACCGATGATGGTGTCGTTTCACACAAGACGCTGCACAGTTATGTGTCACAGGAGGCCCTCAACCTTGGCGCCGAGCGTGTCGTGGCATTCGAGGTACCGACTCCGACCCAGACAAACGTTGGCGCCCGCTCTAAACAACTTACTTTGATGGTGCGTGGTCTTCGACGTTCAGAAATACACGGCGGTACAGAACCTCGTGCGACGCAACCCGTGGAGCATGAACATCGACGATCCGTCGCTGGCCCACCGCTTCAAGCTGCAGACGCTCGACGTGCAGCGGGAAAAATCGCTGCCGCTCTTCCGCTTCTTTGCCGACTACCAGCGCAAGGGCATCCTGCCCTCGCTGTTCAACAGCGTCATCATCGATCCGCCCAAGAAGAAGGTGATGCTTTACATCTACTCCAAGTACTTCCTCGAGAACCTTGCAGGTACGATCACGACGATTCCTTGTGCGTCGTGTGCGTGTGCGTTTTGTGTTTGCGTCGTTGTGTGTATGTGTGTGTGTGTGTGGTACCATGACCAACCATCTCGGCGTTGATGTGTTGATGTCTGCAGAGTGGACGAAGAAGGGCGGTGTGGTGGCAGCCTACATGCCGCCGGGCGGACTCTCGCCCAAGTTCTCACAGTGCCGAGAGGAGCTCGTGCAGACGTTTGAGGACACCCGCAAGTTTGAATTCATCGACTGTTGGGATCAGGAGAAGATGATCTGGCGATTCCGACGGCGATGAACAATGAATGAAGATGACGATGGTGGTGGTGGTGCTTGATTCATTGTAGGTTGCACGCTGCTTGGCGTGTTAGAGGATCGATGCTGCCTGTGAGTGTCAGAGAAGACTGGTCGACAAATTTCCGGGAACACCACGCGAGCCCGGCGAGCAACACGGCACACATCAATCGTTGAATTGATTCATCACACACAAGAGAGACACACAAATCAATGGACGCCTACAGAGATCCCTGCCCTTCCCGTATCGTCACAGACTGCGGCAGCGCGTTCGCCATGGGCGCAATCGGCGGCAGCCTTTGGCATGGCGTCATCATGGGCTGGCCCCAAGCGCCACGAGTACGTGGCCCATTCTCGACACGCCACTGTTTTCCATCACTGGCCATCAATGGCGCTCACGCTCGCATCTGCCCGGCATTTCCTATCCGATCCGGCGCATTTGAGATTTTCGAGGAATCACTAAGATTTTGGTCTCCATCTTCAGGGGATGCGCATGTCCTCCGCCATTACGGCTCTCAAAACGAAGGCGCCGAGCCTGGGCGGCAGCTTCGCCGTGTGGGGCGGCCTGTACTCCAGCTTCGATTGCACATTCGCCTATCTGCGAGGAAAGGAAGACTTCAAGAACTCCATCATGTCGGGTGCTGCCACCGGTGCGGTCCTCGCTGCGCGAAGTACGTCAATCATCTCACACCTCACGATTTGGTTGCATGATGTAGGGAGAATCATTTTAATTTTATTAACATCTCCACCTGCATCTCATATTACAGCGGGATGGAAGGGATCTCTGAAGAGCGGTGTGGTGGGAGGTGGCCTGCTGGCGTTGATCGAGGGTATTGTCTTCGTCATCTCGCGACAAAGCCCAGCTCAGCAGCAAGATTTCGGCTACGCGCCGCCACCCCCGCCGCTCGAGGATGTGCTCGATGTGGAGGAGAAGGGCGGTTTCTTCTCCAGCCTCACCAACCTCTTCTCGAAGAAGGAGGAATCGAAACCCTTCGAGATGGAAGAGGAGACGACGATGGACGATTTCGGTCAGGAGACGAAGGAGGACGATTTTGGCGATCTCTTCCAGCCACCGCCCGCCACCTCCTGGGGCGACGACAGCTGGAGCACAGAAGAGAAGGAACACTCCTAAGCCCTCTCTTCTTCTACTACTCCTTCCTTTACTACACTAAAACTCCCACTCCACAAACCATCATCACCATCACCTTCATCTCCTTCGTCTTCCTCATCATCTCTCGGCTGAGCGTATGGCCGCCTTAGCAGGCCTCTTAGCAGGCTTGCCCTCGTACTTGTGTTGATGTTCGGCCTTCATGCGGACGTAGTCGGGGTCGGCCTTGACCACGTCGAGCCGCTGGCGGAACGCCTCGGCGCTCTGGGCCTTGACCGGGTCGTGGTCCAGCGGCAGTACCTCCTTGGTGCGCGTCTTGATCGTGTGCCTACGGTTGCGCTCGTCCTTGAACACCGAGTTGGCCATCACCTCCTCCTTCTCCTTCTCCGTCATCGTGTCGCCTGCTCACCACCCGTGAGCGTGTGTCGTGTGTCGTGTGCGTGTCGTGCGCGGTTTGGAGTGATCGTTACCTGCTTTGTCTTGGGAGGAGTACTTACGTCCACTGCGGTGGTTGGCGTAGCGTCGGGAGCGTGTGAAGCCCATCTGCAGAAACTTTCTACTCATGTCCATCCCTGTGCCTTGCACGCTTAGCCACCGCACACGCATAACGCGTTATGCGTGGCTCAAGTGGATCATGATCGTGTGTGCGGCATACCGACAAAGTCGTGGTGCTGCTTGTAGTCGTTGTAGAGCGCGAGGATGGCGTCGGCGCTCTCGGCCGCGATGTCGGGCGTGCGGAAGCGCCAGTGGGGCAGGATCTCGGACTTGTAGGGCTCCACGGACAGCACGCCCTGCTCGCCGCGGCCCACCCGGTACAGCTCTGGGTGCGCCCTCATGTCGAGCGACTTGAAGTCGAGCGTGTAGTCGAACCCAGCCGATATCGCGTCTTTGGCCTTCTTCTTCTCCTTCTTCCTCTTCGGCTCATCTTCGCCGTCATGGTTGTAGTCGGGTGGCGACTGGGTGGCGAGGCTGTGCTGCTTCCTCTTCTTCATTCCGGACAGCAGAAGGCTTGCGTCACTGACGGCTTGTATTCGAATACGAAGAGCAGGGGCCTGACACAGCCTGCGCATAAAGTCGAATGGCTTGAACTCAACATCAAGCCGACGCCTCTCATGATGACGCCACGATCAAGCCCCAAACCAACCTTGGGAATTCCTTCCAGCCAACCAACTCCTAGAATGGCACCAGGTTCCCACCGGAATTGCCCTGATTTCCCGTGAGCTGGCCAACGTCTGCGGCAAAGGCCTGCGCCGTACCACGAGCATACACAGACCATTGAACAAGACTGCCTGCAGAGTCGATCTGTAGAGATGGCGATGGCCGACAAGGAAGCGAAGGAGAGGAGCAAGCCGCTGCCGATGAGGTATGCGGACAATCGGCGCGTGCTGGACCGGCCCGACCACCTGAGCGGCATACGGCTCACCGGGGACGACCTCACCGACACCCTCATGGAGGAGGAGCGCGAGGAGCCGCACTTCCACACCACCCTCCTCTCAGGTTCGTCCGTTCGCCACCTTAACTGAACGCGTGGCTGACGCCTGCGTGCGCACACAGACCGAAAGACGGACCTGCCAGACACGGGCCTCGGGTCAGGCCACCATAAGTACCACAACGTGCCGGCGACCGACATCGACCACTACGTGCGCCATCCCGATGAGGACTCCAACAAGGCGCACCTGGAGGTACGTGCCTTGGTTGTGTGCTCTCAGTGCTGATCCATTCCGTTGCTGACAACACACAACACGCACGCACACGCACACAGGTAGTGAGGGACGCCACCACCGGGGCGCCGCGGCTGATGCGCAAGCCACTCAACGCTGAAGACTGACCAACACACACACACACACACAATGTTGTCTGTCGTTCCAACCGCACACAAGAACTTTCTCCCTCATGTAATGTTGTATCGCGAGCCCTCGCAGCTCAATAGCTTGGCCGTGCGGTATGGCCACGCTCTCTTAGCCGAACAGGCCAAACAAATTGGGATCCTCCTCCTCGTCTGTCGGCAAGGCTGCTGCGGGATGAATGCTGTTCAGGGCGGCCTTGAACTTCTTGGGCCTACCTCTGGCCAGTGTCACCTGCGCAGGGCAAGTGGTCAATAATTAAATGAATGAATATAAATACTAATGTGGGGTGGCGTTGGGTACCTGGTCACTGTGGTGGTAGAGGCTAACCGCCAGAAAGAGGCGTTTACTGACCGGCAGAGACAAATACGCAGGTCCTGTGTGTGTCGTGTGTGTCGTGTGTGTCGTGTGTGTCGTGTGTGTGAGGCTACGCACAAAGAACTGAGCCAAGCTGCGCGTACCATAGTTCCGGCCATTGCAGGAGAACGACAGTACACCCGTTTCCGGGTTCAGGTGCACTCCTGCAATACAGGAACGTGAAATTGGGCATGACACGCACCTCACCGCACCGCAAGACATTCACAGTGGCACGACACTCGACACTCGACACGCGACACGCACGGCGGGCGTAGTGTACCAACAGTGTCGCCCGTGGCAAAGGACACGCCATAGGCGCCGGCGACGCCGTTGTGGACCTTTCCATAACCACCGGCTGACCCATGCGACCAAGTACCCGCGCCGACGCCCTGTGGGAGGAAAAAAATACGTTAATAAAGGCTCGAACAAGCGCGCAGTAACGCGGCGTAGAGAGCGTGTGTGTTGCATACCAGATAGTTGCCCGAAGAGGCGGCGTAGTCCATCCATTGCTCCTCCGCCACCCCTACACCGAACGCCCATTAGCTTCCGCACGCGCGCATACGCACACGCACACGCACACGCACACACGCACCAATGAAAATCCAGTTGCTGGCATTGCGGTCAATATGAACGTAGATCGACGTGAGATGGTCGCTAAAGGGGACGTCGGCCACCACAGACATCCTGCACCATCACACACACGGAAGAAAGACCCCCGCCACAGGGTGTGAGCACACACAATTCCAGATACGCAACTTTTTCAACTCTCAACTGGTGGAAGGCCCCGAAAGAAAGGTTGGAGTTCCGTACCAAACGGACGACGATCCGTTATGGGAGGCGGTGAGCATGCTGTTGGAAATGGCAATGTCCCGCGACTTCTTCGTGGAATTCCACTTGACCGCACCTGTGTTGTGTGCGTCGTGTGTGCCGTTTGTGTGTCGTGCGTGTGCGTCGTGCGTCGTGTGCCATGATCCGTGTGTCGTGTGTGTCGTGTGTCGTGTGTCGTGTGTGTCGAACGTGGGTAAGA
Source organism: Acanthamoeba castellanii str. Neff (assembly GCF_000313135.1). Classification (NCBI taxonomy): domain Eukaryota; phylum Discosea; order Longamoebia; family Acanthamoebidae; genus Acanthamoeba; species Acanthamoeba castellanii. Next base: position 175,984 of record NW_004457606.1, read on the forward strand.
CGGTCGATTGCAAAATACGCAAAAGAGTCTGCGTACCGCTGCGAGGCGAGCAGCGGAGCTCGTAGTGCGGAAGGGGCGACGTAAAGGCGAATTTCGGTCCTTTCGCTGTCGAGCTCTTTGTCGCGCAGTCCAGATAGAAACTCTCCTCCCCGTCCGCATGCGACAGGCTGGCTGGCTGCTGCGACTTGGGGCTCAAAATGTTCTGCACAAAAACACACAAGGCAATCAATCAGACGCGTACACACGACACACAACGCGTGCGGCGCACACGACATGCACGGCGCACACGGCACGCACCTGGTTGTAGAGCTGACTGTAGAAATTGTAGCGATAGGCCTCGAAGAGCAGCTCGCCGGTGAGCTTGAGACCCGCGATCAGGGGATTGCCCTCGACGTCCTCCACCAGCCGCTGGCTTTGTATGAAGGGGAAGCGCACGAAGAGCAGCAGCTGCTCCAACAGGGCCGCTTCGTCGAGCCCCTAGTCGCGGCGCAAGGTGGTCACGCGCATTCAACACATTTTTGTTCAGTTTCTCTCCAGCGGCGCACAGGCGGTGGGCGTGGTACCTGAGTGTCTCTTTGGAATTTGACGTAGGCAACCACGGCATCGAAGATCTCCTCCTCGGCCGCAGCCACCTTCTCGCTCTTGATCAGCTCGATGAACGTCGACAGCGGCAGAGTGTTTAGCTTGCCCTGCACAGCCATTAACACTTTAGAATCACAGCGCACACGCACCACCGCACACACACACGCACGCCGTACCGATTCACACAGAGTCGAGAAGTTGCGGGCCAGGTCTTCCGCACACAGCTTCTCGAGCTCATGGCACTTGTAGGTCTGCGCAAGGCGGAGCAGATGACCCACGCCCTGGGCCTCTTCGCCCTCCTGGCCCTCTTCGTCCGCATCGTCCACTTGCATGTCATCGCTGTCGCCGTCGACATTGTCGACGTGGTCCTCCTCCTTCTCCTCCTCTTCGCTCTTCTCCTTCCCCTTCTTGGCGGCCGCGGCCATCTTCTTCCGCCGCCTGGCGGACTCGAGGTGGCGCTGGAAGAGGTAGACGCCGCACTTTTCCTTCAGCGCGTCCACCCCGTAGCGATGCGCGGCGATCAATAACTGCAGATACGTCAGAGAAAGTGAGAATCAACAAACACCCGTATCAGAACGCGCTGTGTCGTGTGTCGTGTCGTGTGTGTGTCGTGTGTGTGTCGTGTTGTGTGCGTCTGGACGTACATTGTGCACGCGATCGGAGGCGACGGAGGCTTTGCCGGTGTACAAGTAGGCGAGAATGGTATGGAAGGCGGCTTCATCCGCTTCGTCCTCGAGCGCCAGTTCCTTCGCTCCCGCCTCGCCTGTTTCCCCCCCCAACGGCATGAGGACCACCACGCGACAGTCAATTAATTGGCAGGGGAAGAGTACCTTGAGAGTTCAGGGCGGCAGCCAGCACTGGAGAACCGCTGGCCAACACGATCTTGTGCGCTGCGAGAAAGAGGCGCACATCAGCAAAATACGACGAGCTGCCACCAATAAATGAGAGTGGCATGACGGCTCCTGATTGTACCAGGAATGCGCGAGCCAGGGAGAACGAGCACGACGTCGCTAAGCTCCTTGGTTGCAAACAGTTGCGAAATGGCCACCTACACGCACAATCGGCTGAGTGTTTGATGACGGCAACACGACACACACAACACGACACACACACGACACAACACGACACGACACACATGCGCTAACGAAAACACGCACACGCAGGGGAGGAGGCAGGTAGGTACCTGCATGTGCGAACCAAACGGGGCAGGCTTGAATATCACTGCCTGCTCTTGCGCCTTCTTCGTGGGGGTTGGGTGGCCGTCAAGCGTGTGCCGCTGCTTCAGCAACTCGTTGAGGTCGGCCGCATTCTTGGGCCGCTGCAGCAGTTGAAAAAAGACAAAAAGTGCCAAGAAAGTGTGAAGTGAGTGCCGCGTGTGCCCAGTGCGCGGAGGTGTATCGTGGAGGCGTACGCAGCCGTCGTCGTAGTACTGGTCCGTGGCGCGCTATGGGGGCAAAGTGAAGTGATGGGGGCAAACAGGACTAAGTCACGCCAAACTGACCAATGCAATGGGGGCTGAGAAGAAGGGGGGGCGGTACCCGCATGGACCAGTTATTGGTGAGGAGGTAGTAGTGCGCTGTGCGGTCATCGCACTGGCAAACCACCTAAAGTATTACATGCAAAATGATATTAGCAATTGCCAAATCTCGTGAAACAATGCTTGCACCTACCTTGAAGGCGGTAATACGCTCCTGGTGCTGATCAGTCAGCCCTGTGGCGTTCATCTTGGCGCAGACCGATTCTTGCTGAAAACTGTATTTTCATCATTCATTTCGCTGTTTTTGGAATTTCAGAAGTGAAATGGCAACGAAATTTCCTGGCCATTTTACCCGCGCTGCTTTTTTTGGTTGGGCCTTTCTTTTCCTCTGCGTTACTTTGGCAACTGTTGATAGGTGCCACAGCAGGGAAAGAAGCGAAGTGTGCTTGGCTCCTTCACAACTTCCAACACTTCAGAACATAAGCAGACACACACGATGAACCGACGCACGCAGGCGTATGTGGCACTCAGCCCAGCTGCTAACCGAGCGCTCAGTGAGGTACCTTCCTTGTGCTAGCTCTTCACTTGAGCTTCGGACATGAACTGACTTTAGCTGTTGCCACTTCTTCTTCTTCGTGGGCTGACACAGCTGGGCGCGCTTGCCGCGTCGATCGCGGCCTTGGCAGAGGAATCACTAGAGCACGGGCACAACGATGAGCAGGCGGCGGCCATGGTGGCGCAGGTCGAGGCCATGCGAGAACCCTGGCGGCAACTGCGCTTGCACACCTCCTCCGCCGCCTGTGCCGCACCATCGCCGCGCGGAGGAATCAGCCACTCACGCCGTACGTTCCACTTGATGCCAAATTTGGCAAGGATGGCTGCCGCACCCGCGCCGATTTTGTTTGCGCCTGGCTGGCCGCACCACTGGCTGACTGCAATTTGTCAACAGAGACGCTAAAGAGGCTCCGACCACAGCGGTGTTGCCGGTGTGGGAAGGACACGAGCGCGCGCAGACACCACCCATCTCGGCCTTCGACCACCGACTCATCTTCGCCAATCGATTGCACGACTTGCCTGGACTTGAAGAGTGGAGCGCGGGCATAGACCGACCCGACCACCCAAGAAGATGGGATCCAGGAAAGCGAACGGTGTAGATGAGAGCATGTACAGACAATGACAGCAACAAGGGCCGCATTGACACAATCTGACTCAGAAGAAGAGGTCGTGTGCATTGGAAGATGAACAGAACTGTTGTGCTAAAGAGAGTTATCCTCTACTCCAGTTGTCCAGGGTCCTCAAACATGTCGAAGATGATGACCACCGTCGAGATGATCCCGCACAGCCTGTGTTGGTTTTGTTTTGAATCGTGAGCGAGCTCTCAGCGAAGAAAGAAACAGCAAGGACGGCCGGGCAGACGTACGTGCCACCAGTGACGAGACAAAGAGGCAGGAAGGCCTCTTTGGAGGCCCAGGGCAGGTTGGCGGCTTTGATGTAGAGCAGCCCCGGCATGACGTAGCAGCACAGCGATGTCGCCGTAGCGCCCAACAGACCAAACACCTGACAAACACACGCCCGCGGCACCCGATCAGCAACAGTCTCGTTGAGGATTGGGGAGAGAGCAAAAGACGCACCACTACAACGTTGGGCACAGCGATGGCAATGAGCAGCGCCAAAGCGTCCATGATGATCGTCTCGACCACGTATCGCACGGTGATATCAACCTGTGTGCCAGGTGCGCGTTAACCAGGTGAACGAGCAGGAGCACAACAAGAACGACAAAGAGGGAGCAACGCAAATCGAATTGTTGGGAAGGGCGTACCTTAGCAAGCTCTTTGGAAAGGGAGGTGATCATCCAGTCGATCGTGATGCGGCACGGGTGAGTGTTCAGTGGGATGTAGAACACCACAGATATGGTCATAGCCAAGGCGCCTAGAAGAAAGCAGTGGTTAGCCGGACATAGCCGCGTGCATGTATGCGTGTGCGTGTGTGCGTGTACCCAGCTGAATTGCAATGTTTTCAGGCGCGTAGTTCTCCAGTATGTTGCCGTCGGTCTTCTCAAGGAAGGCCAGGTAGCCGAAGAGACCCAGGGTGCCGTAGACGAGGAATGCGATAATGATATTGCCCGCGATCACTTGCGTGGCCTTCGCCAGCGTGGGGGTCTTCAGCTCGCTGAACAGATCACGAAACACGAGTCAGGTGAATGGTGCGCAGCCGCAGAGCTTGCGGACCCGCCAAAGCGCGCATTCCTCGTCGCGTACCGGTAAATGGAAAAGATGTTGACGTGGCTGGAGAAGCCATAGAAGATGATGGGCAGACCGACGAATATACGAGAGCTGAAGTTGGCTGCGCTCACTCTGTCCGAGTCCAGCCCTGAGAAACGCGTCCGTTCGTGAGGTTGCACGAACGAATGTACAGGCACGTCAATGTAATGTGTGGATCGATGTGTACCATGGTCGGCTATACGTCGTGACGTATCGGCAATGACAGCCACCAGCAGATAGGCCGTAGCCGCAAAGCCGAGCAAGGAAGTATGTCTGCACATGTAGAGAAACAAAACAAAGAATAAGAAGTTAAAAAAACAGATGAAAGGAACTGGATGCTTCGCGAGTAGTGTGCGTACCGAAGAGAATTGATCCGCGAGAGGAGAGTGAGAGGGAAAATGATGAAGATAGTGGAGAACACGAGAAGAAACCATCGCTCGGCCATGATGGTGTCCCCCGCGCCGAACAGCTCCATTAGTGGCGGCAGCGTGTCACCTGTGCCAGACGACCAAGCGGGAAAATAGGAAAGCGATGAGCGGCAGCTTGAGTTGAGTTGCTTTATGGTGGGCGCGTGGGGTGGTGGTCGCACCAATGATGACCATGTAGGCGACTGTGGAGCCCCAGGTGAAGATGATGATGGAGATATCGACCACGATCTCCGTGGCGCGGCCAAAGACCGAGTGGGCCAGTTCCTCATATGAGTTCCTGCCCGTAATGATCGAGCACAGCACCAGCAGGTAGATCGAATAGAACGCCGCCAGCCCACACACCGCCTACAGCTCGCGCCAACCCACCGCACGCATGAGACATGGCACGACACAACACGCAACACGGCCAACAAAACGTCGTGTACCATGAGGAAGATGGCGAGTGCCCAGCCGCACTCTTTGAAGGCGAAGGGGAAGGCCAGCGTGCCGGCACCGAGGGTGGCGCTCAGGAGGACGAAGATGGACGAGCCGACGCTCCCCTCGCCAAAGTGCTCCTTCACGAACTGCCAGCCCGCGTAGACGATTCGCCCCACGGGGTTGTAGGCCCAGCTCGGGTAGACGAGCACCGCTGTATCTTCTCCCCCTTTCTTGGATGAAGCTTCATCGTCGTATGGGAGCTGGCCACCGGATGGATCGCTCCCCTTCTTCTCCAAATCGATGTCGATGTGCGAGGGCTTCTCGGCGCCTGGTGAGGGAGATGAAGCGGAAGATGATCTTGTTCGCCCAGGCTTGGGCGATTCCGCCATTCCGCTCTCGGGTATCGTCATCATGTAGTCGCTGATCAAATCGCTCGAGGATGAGGAGGTCATTTTGGGCGGCTGGAGGGTCTGTCCTGCTGATGGCGCAATACTACCACTCATATCCACCAGCGGCAGCGAGGTCATCGAGGAGGAGAGCTTCGCCGCCTTGGCCTTCTTCTTGACGCGCGGCCGTTGCGTGATATAGTATGGTGAAGTCATGGCCGCCTGAGCTCGACCCGCCCCCCCTGCAAGTTCGTCGTGGTGCGGTGCCGCTCCGCTGAAGGTGTCGTAGTTTGGTGGCTGGCGGCCGGCAGAGAATTCGTGGTATGCGCCGTTTGAGTAGCTGGCACGCGTTTGAGGAATGTGGGAAGAAGAGAAGCGCGGAGGAGGAAGGAGGGGGGAGGAGGTGGATGAGGGAGCAGGCGATGAGGAAAGCCGCATCGGGCCGCTCGGGCACGCCCAGAACTGCAGGCACGTGCAGGGGAGGAAAACGGAGCGGCGGAAGAAGAGCGGAGAATAGAGAAAACGCGAAGGAAGAGGGAGTGTGGCGAAGATGTGGAGAGAGCTGGCAACTCCCCCCCGAGCAAAGGAGAACCCCACGCCCGCTGACACGGAGGCAAAACAAGCGACGGAAGGGCCCGGCAGTGTCCCAGCCTACGCAAATAAATAAACGAAGTAAAAAGGCATAGAGAAATGGTTTCTTATTTAATATATGTTTTATTCTTAATAAAATGAAGCAGCAAAATCTGACCTACTAAGATGGAGGGCGGCGGTGACAACACGTACACGTTCCCGGCCGAGTTCGAGCCGCAAGAATGCGTGTGGTTGAGCTGGCCGCGCGACCCCACGGAGATGCTGGCGGGTCGTCCGTTCGCGCCGGTCCTGCTCGACATGATCGAATCGCTCCAGCCCCACGTCAAGGTGGCGGTAATCGTCAACACCAAAGACGAAGAGCAAAT
>NW_004457606.1:184064-192034 GCF_000313135.1 Acanthamoeba castellanii str. Neff
ACAGTCGCGCTAGCGAGTACATACCATAGTGGATGCCATCGTAGAGGAGCAAGACTCGCTACACACACACGCACACGCACACGCACACACACACACACACGCACACACACACACACAACGCACGCACGCACGTGAAGAGACGATTAATCACAAGCAATGTCAAGTCGTTCCTGCCCATGGGAGCCAAGGTCGGCCGTGCCTCGGGATAGCCTTCGCCTTGGCCGTAGACGTCGGTACGCAGACTCTGCACGTCCACAGCCGCAATCTCCGTCTGGTAGTACTTACACAGAATCGAGAGCTCGATGGCGCCTGCGCGACGCAGGTAAGTGTGAGTAGGAGAGTAGTGGTAAGCCGAGTGCTGAGCCTCAGCGAGGCGCAGAGAGGGATGGGTACCGCCCCAGCTTTCGGGGTTGAGAATGAACTTGACGTAGTCTTCGTTGGATTGATCCAGGAACACGGCGTTGTAGGTCTCTGGGTCTGGAGATGCCTCAGTTGCACCAATCTACACCAACACATTGAAGGGTTAGGTCGAGCATACCACTCTTGACCACGTCGGCTATGACCTGCCGCAGCTTGAGGCCCGCATCACGGTTGTGATCCTCCAGCACATATCTGTACAAAAAGAGAAGAATAAATAATTAAATAAATGCAAAAATGTAAATGAAATGAAATAAAATAAAGGGGTTGTGGTGACCGTACCCCAGCGAGGTGAACAGGCAGTGGTTGTTTGCTGCCACAACGCGCCGTATGACCTCGCCCTCGGTGTTCAGGCCCGCCACCACCCTCGGCCCTTGTGCCCGAGGTGCCACCAGCAGCTTCGCACCACCTTGCGCCGCCGGGAGTGAGCAGGTGGATGGGGGGGAGGGGTGCGTCACAGTGGGGGTGCTGGCAGTGGCCGTGCGTATCTGGTGGAGGTACCAACCTTGCATGGTGTTGTTCCGTTCTGATGATTTTAATATTTTGGTTATTTTCTCCCCTTATTTCTTGGGAGAACCTAATCTCTGACCATCCACGAAATCAATCAAGTCTTCACAAGCCAGTCGCGTCTGAGGTGGCCTGCCTCAGGCAGCAGGTGTGCATCCTCAAGGCCAATCTCCCGACCATCAACACGACACCAACAAGTACCACCTTTCTCCCCATTGTCGGTCGGCGGTAACTGAGGTGAAATTGGAGGTCACCACACCTATGACTCTGACACGCCGGCGTCCGAAAGAACGAAAGCGTAGGGCGCAACAAAGAACGAAAGAGAAGAGCTGAGGTAAGCGCAGCAAGGAGCCAAGAGTGCGCTGGTGACAAGTTAGCCTCGCCCAAGGGGCTGAGTCACTGCTCCCGGCCCTCCTCCTCTCATCACTCTTGAGACCTTACCACACTTCGTCCGTAGATCTAAGTAGAGGAGGACTCGGTTCTCTATTTTGTTGGCCCACTGTCGGTTCGCAGGCAGAGAAGGAAATTTCACCCAGTTTGGATTACTGGCGCCAAGAAAGAAACCACACCACTTTCATGCGGTTCTTGGGGACTGTGTCAGGTGGTCCACCGCATGCCCTGACGCACTACTCACGGATGAGCTCATCGCGGTTCTGGATATCTCCTCTTCTCTCTTCTCCTTTCTTTTGTACCACTTCTTCTGTCTGCCAGAACGACCACTTAAAAAACACAATACAGCACCACTCTGTGCCCTTCAACCCACGCCTTCCACCCAAAAGCCATACATAGTCAAGTGCTGCAAGAAAAAGATGTATCCCAAGCCCGAACTACACGCTGAGACACGCATAGTGATCAGCCCCATTGCAGGTACCTGCCACCACCTGGTTGGGTCCGCTGATGGTGGTTGACCGACCACTGAGTGTTTGGCCGTCCACCACGTCGCTTCAGCTCCCTCCATTATGGGCCTGTTCGGCTACGGATCGGCTGCAATGGTGACCGGGTCATGGCTGGCCGGGTGGTGGGGCGACGCCAGCTCTCCCTTGTACAGCCCTCCCGTTCCATATTTGCCATTCTCCAGCTCACTCCTTCGCTTCCCCCTCTTCGCAATGCAATCCTCTCTTTCGCTCTTTGTCTTCGTCTTCGCGCTCAGCTACTTCGCTCCGTTCGTGCTCCTGTACGGCGGAATCGTGCAACTACTCGCCGCCCTATGGTCCTTCCGAGCCAGGCACGACCCTCACTGCTCCTCGCAGCCCTCTCTGAGCCTGAACCCGTCCTAATAGCAACTCTTTTCCTGCGGACGACAGGGACGCGTTGGCTGTCGGTATGCACTCGGCCTGGGGCTCGTACTGGACCGCATACGGCATCCTGCAGCTCTTGATTGGTTCGTTTTCCCGCCTGCTGAGAGAGGTCAGCGCTGAACTGAATTGGGAGGTTGCGGACACAGGCACAGGGCTGTTGGCCCCACCGCCGGACAACTTCGGGGCGTTTGCCATCTGGTTCGTACCGCTTGCTGCCATCACATGGATAGGTACAGCCCTCTCCTTCCTTTCTCGTCAACACACTGTCGTTGGTTTTCTGACCAACATGACATCATCGCGCAGGAACCATCTTGTCCCTGACGCAGAGCATCGGGTTGGCAGCCGTGCTGGGCACGCTGGCCCTGTCATCCACACTCTTTGCTGTCGGGAACTGGGTACCGCAACCCGATGAGTCCTCCCTGCTCTCAGGCAACAGCGTATTCTGACTTGTGTCCTCCGTACGCCCAAGGTGAGCGGGTATACGGTCGTGGTGAATCGGGTGGGCGGCTACGTCCTCTTCATCTCGTCCATCTTGGCCCTCTACGTCGGCACCGCCCTCATGGTGGCCAACGAGACCGGTACGTGATCATCTTCCCCCATTTTCATTTTCATCGACCGCCACCATCTGATGGGCTTCTTCCTTGCGCGCCTTGGGCAGGCTACGTGTTCCCTCCCGTGTTTGTGATGCCCAAGTCACGGCGCAGGGTGCCCGTGGCCACTGGTGCTGGCGAGCCCGGAGTCAAGAAGGGACAATAATAGTTGTTTTGTTATTTAAAGGTTGCTGTTCATGCTATGTTCATGTTATGTACAAGTTGGGTGCGCCCAGGCCGTTTCGTTATCATTATTGGTCTCTCTAGAGCTCAAGCGCCTCTTGCATGGAGGACTCCTCTTCCTCCTGCTCCTGCTGTTGATGACCGGCCGAGTCGACGGGCTGGGAGGACACAGTGCTGGTGCCCACGGGTTGGGGGCAGTGCAGGTTGGCCGGGTATTCCGCCATCGGCTGTCGAATCACGCGCACCACCTGAAGGAGCAGTACACCACCATCACCAAAACATAACATAAGACGCGTGTAAGTCGTGCGTGTCGTGCGTGTCGTGTGCGTACCTTCTGGAGAATGTCTTTGACGGTCTGTGTGCAGTTCCACCCCAGGGACAACACGCCGTGGTGCAGAAAGCCGTCGGAGAAGACGTTCGGGTGGCTCCGGTTGCACTTGAACCGCACCACTGCACACGTGACGCAACGCGGTTGCACATCAGCACACATGTGGGCCGCAGAATGACGGGGGGGAGGAGAGAGAGAGAGAGCGGTACGAGGTGGGTCGTTGGGGTAGTCGTCGTTGAAGAGCAGGGTGAAAGCCGACAGACCCTCGTCGATCTCCTCGCCCATGAGGGATCTGACCTTGGCCGTCCACATGAGCGGATTGAGGTTGTCCTGGATGGCGTTCACATCCTGCGGCTCAAAGCTGTCAGCTTCTGGCCAACGCAACTCACACACAGCACACACTCGATGGCGCACACGACATAATGCAACACACGACGCGAACGCGGTGCTGTACCGGGAGGGGGTGATCGTGCAGCTCCTGCTGGTCGTTGCGAAGGCGCAGAGCAGCGGACGAGGGTCGCATGTAATTTTCCTGCAGCTTGCTCTCGATTAGGAGTTGATCCCCGGTCCCCGTGATGTCGCACTCTGTGGTGTGCGATCGGGGTTGAAGGACAGAAGAGAGAAGCCAGAGCCGTGAGCCAACGCCAGACGATACGAAATATAGAAGGGTAAGGCAAACCTTCGATGGCGAGCGAGCCGTAGATCTCCTGGAGCAAGTCGGGGTAGTAGAGCATGAGGTCCCTGAACTCGTCTGTCTTCTCCAGCTCGCCCCAGTGCGCCAACACGAATGAAATGCACTGAATGCAACGATAACAGTTAACTCATAACGCGCGACACACGACACACACGACACACCACACACGACGCAACACACGACACACCACACACCACACACCACACACCACACGACACACGACACACGACACACCACACAGGGCATACGACGGATACCTGATTGCGCAGATCCTCGGATATGTTGAAGGCGGTGAGGAGGCGGATGGCGGTGGGCAGGGAGAAGGATGAGGCGAGGCGCTCCTCGCACAGCTTTTTGAGTCCGCCCAATTGAAACCTTTCGGCGGCCAACAGCAACTCGACCAGGTCGACCGACTGTTTCCACACAAAAAATGGAAAGAACGAAGAAGACGAAGCAAAGAACGAAGACGGGAGAGTGAGCGAAACAAAACGAAAAGAAGCAATGAACGAATGCGAGAAAGGAGGAACGGTACGCGATCGGCAAAGTCGACGTCGTTGATGTAGACATACTTGAGCATGGCCAGGAAGGTGTGCGAGCTGAGCTCCTTGATCTCCACCACGGGCTTCTCCTCGCGGCTCTCCTTGAGTCCGCACGAGAAGAGCCGCGCAAAGTACTCCGACCGCGAGGCCAAGATCACCTGCGTGTGTAGTCGTTACGCCTCTATCACTTGGAACTTTTAGGTGGCGGCGGGAGTGTACCTTGTGGCCGTAGCAGGTGACTCCTTCGTCGGGGAACACGAACTGGACGTCCGAGTAGTCGCTGTTGTTCAGCGCACAGCCCAAGTTCAACGCCGAGTGCCTTGACAGAAGAAGAAGAAGCAGAAAGAAGTGAGCGTCACTTTTGCACATGAACCAGGGAGAGGTGCTTGGGGAGTGACGGTACGTGGCTTCTGCGGGGATGGCGTAGGTCGTGCAGCGAGAGACCACGGGCTTGAGTGTGATCTCCTCGTTTGAGAAAGGCGTCCCTGTGCGGGCGAAATGGGAGGCCCAGTCCGACGCAGTCACCCTAGTGACGGGCGTGAGGAGCCCTGCAAGAATAAAAACAGACGTTAATACTCTGTTAGGCGACACATCACCACACACGCACACGCACGCACGCACGCACGCACGCACGCACGCACGCACGCACGCACGCACGCACGCACGCACGCACGCACGCACAGAGAGAGAGAGTGCATGTACCGAGATCTATGCGAAGCTGAACAAAGAGCTGCCCAGCATCAATGCCCAACGCCTTCATGGTGTGGCTCTGACCATTGACAAAGATCTGCCCGAAGACCTTGGCGCGAGAGTAGGTCAGATTGAATCGCTCCTGATCGCCCACCGCGTCGCCGTCGTCATCGTTCTGGTCGTCCTCAGCAGCAGCCGATTGGTCCGCCTTCTCCTTGCCCTTCACGCTCCTATTCTTGTCGACATCGCTTCGCTCCTCCTCGACCTGGTTGAGGGCCTCCTCGAGCGCCGCCAGCTCGAAACGGCGCCGCTTGGCCTTCCGCTTTCCGCTGTCGCTGGGCGTCGCCGCGTCGCCGCCAGACTGCAGCGTCTGTTCGCCGCCGTTCTCGCCCAGCTTTCGCTTCTGGCGCGAGTGGAGCGTTTGCCAGAGCGTGGCGTCGACCGGCGACAGCACCGGCCAGGCTGACGGTACCAAAGTGGTCGACGCCGCAGCATTGCTCGGATTCACAAACAACTCGTGGCTGCTCGACGATGTGCTCGAGGTGGTTGTCGTTGACATCATTCTGCCCGTTTCGGACTCCACGCTCATGCCCTCGCTCTCGCTGTCGTCGTCCGATTCGTCGATCATCGACGACGACGTCCGCGTCAGGCGCAGCGCCTCTCTCGCTTCGTCTTCGTGGCTCATGAACCGCGCGCCGGGCCAGGCCAGGAAGAACTTGTCCTCGATCTTGCGCTGGATCACGCCATCGCTGCGCCACATTCTGTCGCCCAGCCTACTAAAGATCGCGTTGAGAATCTCCTTGGCCGCCGCGTCAACGCCATTGGTGATGTGGCCGCGCACGATCACCTTGATCGCGCGCTGGACCATCTCGCGTATGACCTCGCGCCGGGCGAGCTCTTCTCCGAGGCGCGCGTAGACCTGGCCGAGGTACCGCAGGCTGAGGCCGGCCCGGTGGAGGTGGTCGGCGATGGTGTCCGGGGCCAGCGCGAACGTCTCGTCGCCGTCCTTCCCGCGGCAGGCGCTGTCCAGCGCTAGGGCGACGTCGACCACCTTTGTCCGCAGGAGCGCTCGCACCGTCCGCAAGTACTTGCGTCGACCGATCGGGTCTTTGGCCTGGCTGCAGAGCAGCGGCGTACTATTGAAACAATGAAATAACAAATTTCTGTTTGATCGCCGAGTAACTCGCCCACACACGACACACACACACACACACACAGCCGAGGTACCTGAAGGGCCTGGGGTGAATTGTGAGCAGTTCAGGCCGAACATCGTCAGGGAACAGTTGCTGCAGATTGTCGAGCACAAACATGTCCTTTGCCGGCGCCTTATAGCCTAAAGGGTACGACACATGTCTGGTTAGCTGCCTTTCGTGCTTGTGCGTGTTCGTCTGTGCGTGTCCATACCCTTGAGGAGCCACGGTTGCGCTCGCAAGATGACATTGGAGTCGTTCACGGTCACCAGCTTCTTGAAATCGCACCGCAGGTTGAGAGCTGGAAAGAAGAAAGTAATTAAGGTTGTGTGATTGTGTGAGATTTGCCACTGCAACGCTCGAAATTGAGCCAGTGTGTGGTGTGGGTAGTGTACCCTTGGCCAGCTGCAGGATCCTGCCCGTGAGCTTGTCTTCATCACTCTGAGTGGGAGAAGGGGTGCCGTCACTGCCGCCCAGCGACAGCACTTTCTCCACGGAATAGACCGCGCTGGCGCAGAAGAAGAGACCCCCGAACTCGACCACCGCCGACTGCGCACAGTACAAATCCACGGTGAACAATTCTCACATTCCTTAAACTCACTCACCCTACGTACCAGCGGGATCAGCACACCGTTGATCTTGCAGTCCAACACCTCTTGCCGGACCCTAGTGCCGTTCATTAGTCTTGAGAACCATCAATCATCCAACAAGATGATGCAGAGAATGGAGGCGCTTGGTGAGGTGGTCACCTTACCTGAAGAAGCGGCTGGCCTGGGCGCTGGAGCTGACCTGCTGGAAGCGGATGCCGCCGGTGGCGTAGACGTCCTCCCCAGGCCCCACCGCGTATCTGCACTCTCCAGAAGCACCAGGCCTCTGAGGTAAGCCATTGTATGTGTGCGTAGAGGGTAGGAAGTACTAAACGCACCCGTTGAACTTGAATGCTGAGTGGGATTTCTTAGAATTGAAGATCTTGCTGACGCCCTGCCTCACAGCAACTATGAACTGCTCGCGCAGCTTCTGGATCTGGTCGTTTTTCTGTGTGAAGAGGTTGTGCGTAAGACCTCAGAACTGCCAACGCTTTGGGTTGAGCGAGTGGTGTCTCACACCTGAGCACACGACAGCGTGGGGTCCAACAGTGCCATCATCAGCTGCATGGTCCAGTCCCGCTCCTTGATCTGCTCGTCCCACCACTTACGCTTGTGTTGTTCCTGGTTTGTGTGTGTTGTGTGTGTGTCCGCATTAATGAGGATGGGGTGAAGAAATGCCAAGCATCATCTTTGTGGAGTACCTCTTCTATTCTGCACTGGGCCAAGTGCCTGGCGTGATCCCGCAGTTTGCCCCTTTCCTCTCGCCTCTTCGCGGCTTCTCGAGGCGAGGCGGCCAGGAGGGCTCCGGTGGTGCTGCTATTGTTGTCGTAGAGGCGCCAAGCCAAGTCGTCTCCGCCAAAGAGGTTCTCGTCGTCGTTGTCTTCGTTTTCATCGATGCCAACAAATAGGGCTAGCGGAAGCGAGGCGACGCACGAGATTGCGCTGCG